>NW_015654134.1:0-15783 GCF_001515625.1 Sinocyclocheilus rhinocerous
ACTCAAAACACACGGCAGCAACAAACAGGAAGTGACGTAAGCAGTAGGTGGAGTCAAGATGTGTGAGCAAACACTAGATTAATGTGGTCATGCGATCGCAGTTATGCCGCAAAATGACTGTGAAGGTGTCTGAGTGTGATAAAGATGCTAACCTGAGTTTCTGTTGAGCCAACAGCCTTTGCAAAATACCCATAATTATAAAACAAACTGACAGAGGAGAGAACATCATCAAGCAAATGTCCGGATGGATGCCTTACAGACAGTTCAGTGTGCCGGGTTACACTGATTCACGCCGAACATGCAGAGAGACTGTTTCTTCTATTCTAAGTATAGAACACTTCAGTGCATTAGACAGACTATGCATGTCAAATGCTGAAAGAAGACTTTTTCATCATTATACTCGAGATTCTGTATATATATATATATATAACCACAATTTTACTTCTAAAAACAGGAACTGAACATAGAAGACACATTAATATGTGATTGAGGGTGCTTTCACACAGGGGCGTAGCCATAATTTCAGAAGTGAGGGGGACAGAAATGTTAAATATATATATATATATATATATATAACATTACAATATAACATTTCTGTAATCTATATAACCTACCAGTCAACAGTTTTTGAACAGTAAGATTTTTTATGTTTTATAAAGAAGTCTCTTTTGCTCACCAAGGCTGCATTTATTTGATCCAAAGTACAGCAAAAGCAGTAATGTTGTGAAATATTTTTACTATTTAAAATAACTGCTTTCTATTTGAATATATTTTAAAATGATTGCTGTGATCAAAGCTGAATTTTCAGCATCATTACTCCAGTCTTCAGTGTCACATGATCTTCAGAAATCATTCTAATATGCTGATTTGCTGCTCAAGAAACCTTTTTTAATTATTATTATTATTATTCATGTTTTTTGAGCAGCAAATCAGAATATCAGAAGGATTTCTAAAGGATCGTGTGACTGGAGTAACGATGCAAAAAAAAAATTAGCTTTAAAATCACTATAAATTACTATAAATCACTATAAATTAAAAATAGAAAAGTTATTTGAAAAAGTAAAAATATTTCAAAATGTTTCTGTTTTGCTGTACTTTGGATCAAATAAATGCAGGCTTGGTGAACAGAAGAGACTTCTTTAAAAAACATTACAAATCTTACTGTTCAAAAACTTTTGACTGGTAGTGTATAGTCAACTTTAATTTTTCTCTCATTTCTAGCTTTTAATTGGCTTAGAAATCAGATAACTGCTGGACAATAACCAATAATAATGATTTGTTTATATACTACAAACACTTTATAAACACATAATAAGGCAGAATAGTTTCAATACTGTAATAAATGCTATGTCAGTTAGCACTGCATTGTTCATATACTTTATTTATTACCTGGAGATGACTTGACAAACACAAATAAACCATATTGTCGCAATCGTATGTTTAATGTTCATGTTTCCAAACGTTTCTGTTTTTCTGTGAAAACAACTGTTTTCATACAGGGATAGCTGGATGCTTTTGTCCATATTAGGAATCTCCTCATACGACTTTCTGCGCGAGAGCGCCCTCCGGCTTCGAGTGTGAATGAAACATACACTGCACGGAGTGTTTAGCGCTCCGCGATGTTCATCTCGCCTTATTCTGGGTCCGAATAAAACATCAGATCATGCACAGACTATCCTGTCTCTTTGAATTTAAATCTATATTTATTCACACGGCTCTTGAAAACCTCTATGTGAACACACTTGCCCGAAAAAGTGCGGGTGATGAATTTACGTGATATTAAAAGTGGGGGGGGACACGTCCCCCGCGTAATCTACGCCCCTGCTTTCACACCTCTGGATCGTTTGCTTTGTTTCGAAACAGGGATTAAAATTATTACAATGTTGCTTTTTATTCTTGGTGTGGTTCGCTTTCACACAGCAAAGTTTCTAAATGGACCAAATTTGTTAATACAAGTCACGCGCGAGTAAACTGTTCTATCATTGGTCAAAGTTCCATGGTTTATTTTCCGGGATTCCACTTAGCTGTCAGGGCTGCCATTCGTCAGGATGGAACGACAACAGCTTCACGGGCTTATTGTTGGGGGTTTTTTTGTTGCTGTAACTTATATTAATTTATCATTTTGAGCAGGAGTCCAGAATTCATCGGGAAAATTTTTTAAAATGCACATACTAGGAAGAAGAACAATAAGACGGCATTATAAAATTAAAAAGTGCGCTTTGATTTTGAATGGCGAAGACGTGCTCACCCACACACACTCACAGGTTCATTTTGAGGTATTAGCAAAACAACAAAGCTAATGCTTTTCACGGAACTTACGTAATTACCCATCATAAATTGTGATATAGCCTGGTTCGTTGGTCCGTTGGATCGGATTGCTTTCTCACTACAACCGAACCGCTCCAGAGTTCGTTTTCAATCGAGCCGAGACCACCTCGTTCAGGCGATCTCGGACCGATTGTTTTGGCGCGGATCCGAGCGCGATTGCCGTGTTCACATATGCCCAAACGAACCGAGCTAAGGGGGGAAATGCGCCAGGTTCCGAAACAACGGGCCAGGTGTGAAAGCACCCTAAAAATCGCTGAAGTTGTCAATTACATTTACACACAGTGTATTATTAGAATGACTACAAACTATGGAAGACTCTTTTTCACTGAAAAAAAAAAATTTAAAAAAAAAAATCATGCCAACCTCACATTTGCATAAAAAATTTAATGTTTAAGGGTCTCAGTGAACACTAAAATAACCAACAACAGCAGTATGGTTGTCAGGCCTGTCTGTAATGAATGGTAGTTATTTAAAGCTCTCTTCTGAAATGCTGCATTTGGGGAACATTTAGATATTTGCTCCCACAAAACTTCTTCAGTTTGGAGCGAATGATGATATTTTGTATGACAAGATCTGTAATCTTTGAAATTGCAGTACAGTCTGCTCTGCATAGTGGCAGAAGGTTTTGTAGAGATTATCACTGGCATAACATTGGCAGAGGCAAGGTATATTTTAATAAAGCTAGGATAGGAATGCTGACTTTTAACCTCACTCACACCAAAAACTCTGTCCATCTTTATGTCACACAGACTCAAAAGCATCATTCCTCTGTTATATTTCTTCTTTTGTGCTCTGCAAGCACACATTACATTAAAATGTGTCTGTGCTATTATTTAAACCATACTTCTGTCTGTCTACACTGTAAAAGCAAAACAACAAAATTAGTATTAATTTAAATAACAGTAAAAAATATAACAATATTGAGTGTTCATTCCCTAGTGCATGTTTAGAAGAGGTTCAATGAGACCACACACACACACACACACACACACACACAATAATAATAATAATAATAATAATAATAATAATTATTAAAACACTAATAATGAAATAATAACCCTCACACAAAACTGTCTGCTAATTTAGATTTTCAAAAAAGATCATTCTGTGTGATTTATAAGCTAGTTTCCTCATGGGGACCAATTTACCGGTTTTATTATCCTTGTGGGGACGTTTGGTCCCCATAACATACCAGGACAAACACAAACACAGACACACACACACACACACACACACAGGAAACCTGGCCTTAACCAATAGTTTGGCACTACTGTATATACAATATATATATAGAGGTCAGAGTTAAATGCAAAGAGAGATGTGTTACAATTTCACATAAATAATGACTTACTACATAAATCTTAATCTGAAAAAGGATACAATTCTTAATTCATAAACCATTTTGACTGGTGGGCAAACAAAGTAAATTTCCCACCCTTTGTGTTCTTGAAAAAGTTGTTAGAACTTCAGAGTAAGTAAAAATTACTTATTCTTTTTTTCCTCTCTGTTGGAAACCAAAAGCCGCTAGGTTTTATTATATGTTCCCAATTCCCTGCTGATATCAGTACAGACTATGTACTTGCATGTAGGAGTGAATGCTGGGAAACTACTACATAAATCCACTTTCCCTCTTTCTCCCTCCTCAGAGCAGTGATGGAACTCCAACCTGCAAAGGAAGGCTCTACTGATTACATTAAAGATCATGTAATGACTCTGGTATAGATTCAGGTTGCTGCTGGCACCAGTTCCCCTAAGTCTCTTAGCGAAAACAATGTCATTACATGTGTAATTGAGGCTAATTCTCTTCATCTTTGAGCTCTTAGGGAACTTTTATGCTGATTAAAGCAGAGGTGGCCGAGGGTAGAGAGGAAGGCTATCTCCAGATTGTACATGGATGACTGAAGGAGTTTGGAACAGTAAACAAAGGACACTGTACTGCCTTGCCTTTATGTGTACAGAGGAGGCATTTGCTCTAAGGCCTGTCAAGTGATCATCAAGTGATTACCAGACTCACACTGGGAATTATCTTTGTGGAGTAAAGTTGAGAGATTTGCACCTTGAAAGATTGCATTTGTGCATTCAAACCTATAATTGGGAACGGGGGGTGGGGTTTGGGGTTGTAGGGGCTCAAGCCCCTGCCCCTTTAATAGCCGATGCTAAAGTGCCCTTTCGGTCCCCTGTACCGCAATTTCTTCCGGGTGGAACACAACCCCCCCACTCCGGAATGCAATCGTGCCCTCATACCGCCACTTCTCCACCGCCCCTCCAGAGGTCTGTGCACACCACTGATTGGGAACACCATTAACTAAGCTAAAGTGTAGCTAGGGAGCCACAACTGTAAACACCTGTGTGTTCAGACAAAACATTGTTTTACATCAAGTGCAACTGAAATACTCTGTGAATGGATTGATTCCCTGAAACTACTAGAGCATCTAAAGAACATTAAAAACTTCTCCTGAATCTGAAATTTAGAGACAGTTCACCCAGAAATGAATATTCTGTCATCATTTACTCACCTCATTACATTGACATAAAACAAAGCAAAGCAAAAGACAAAAAAAAAAGCATTCTTCAAAATATGTTATTTTATGTTCTGTAAGAAAGAAATTCATACAGGTTTGCAAAGACATAAGGGTGAGCAATATATGCATTCTAGGTAAATTTATTCTCAATGTATGACCAATGTTTCCTGTCTAGACATGTGCCTGTGTGGTTGTGTGTGTGTGTGTGTTGGGGTGAATAAAGCAAAAAGATAAGAACCAGAATGGATTTGAGAGCTATAAATAAGCGTATATGTCAATGACTGCTGTTTTGCAAAGCATCTGTAAATAAACTAGAATTTCTTCTCTGTGTATGTGTGTGTTTTAATGGTTGATGCTCAATTCTCCAAGCAGTTAGGGGATCAGTTCCAGATGTTGGCTCCCAGAAGGGAGAAATGGTAATGTGGACCTGGAGTGAGCATACTCTCTACTGTTAAAAACAGAGGGAAGATCTGATTTGTCATCATACCAGGATTTGTCTGTTCAGTAAACTTATGTTTAAAAATTTATTAAGAAAAACAAAACAAGGCGCAAAGCCTCCCAGCGGTGTGGCAGACCAATTTCTCTAAGTTGTTTTCCCTGAAATTGGGGCCCAACAGAGGTGACCTTTGTTAGCATAGAGATTCAGACTGAAATACCACCTCATCTGTCCTCAGAGCGAGTGATATGTTGATTTGGACTGGCAGTAAGCTCTCTCTCAACCTCTGCAGGTCATCTAAACAGTTAAGGCTACTCAGAGTCTTGGAATGCATACTTCCTTTGCACGTTTCAATATTTTCTTTTCTATATTTTGCTCAAACTTTCCACATATGTGCTCAAAGCCTATGCAGTGCCATTGCCTGTGACTGGGCTTCCATCCATGAACGGCTCATAACTCCTCCAGCAAAAACAGGGCGTACTGGAAACCAATAAAAGGGTTGAAACCGAGAAAAGAACGGCCATGTGGCTCGCAGAGTCCCATGTGCAGAAAATTAATGTGGCACCATAAATAGCCATGTGGACGACTATAGGAAGATGTGATATAAGAAATGTAAGGAGGGTGGAAAGTTAGTTGTTCAGATTGAAGCCACATTGCTACATAGTGGCAGAAATGCACGTCAGGAACATCTGCACAACAACATTCTCCCCAGCTTAGAAACACCCTGTGTTGGAAGGAAAAAAAGTGAGAAGTATGTTACTATGAACAGGTTTGTATTATGTGAAAACCCTGTTGTTTTAAGAATGGAGTTTAACCTTGCATCCTCACATACAGGCAAAAGTCAGACATTTGTTTGTAGCTGTCTTTTACTTTTCACTCATTGCTGTTAAACCGTTCACGTGGTTTATATTCTTTCTTTGAAAATCTCACAAGAATGGAGTTTAACCTTGCATCCTCACATACAGGCAAAAGTCAGACATTTGTTTGTAGCTGTCTTTTACTTTTCACTCATTGATGTTAAACCGTTCACGTGGTTTATATTCTTTCTTTGAAAATCTCATTTTCTGCATCTCAAAGATACTACCACTGACGGTAATCACATCAAGACATAAGCAGTATCATACAAGAGGCTGGCAATGACATTAAAGGACACACAAAGACAATCCCAGTGCTTTGTTTTCAATCAGAAGCAGAAACTCAATCGGTCAATTTCAACCAATAGACAAATTTCATGAAGTGTTGCTCATTGTTGTGAATGCTGCAAGAAAGATGGCTTTTCTTTACATTGGAGTTGATTACATTAACAGAGGAATTCTACTGTAACAATGTTGTGTTTTACCTCTCAGCCTCCTCACCGTAATTAAAATACATAAATCAGGAAAACAGAGAGAAGAGCTATTAAGGTGTACTAAATCTAAAAGTATATAAATTTGCTTTAAAGCAAAAACAGATTAAAACTGTTCTTGTACTAAAAATACACAATATCATTAGATAAACTAGTGGGGAAAGAAAGAGAGAAACAAAGGGAAAGACAGTATGACACCCGTCAATCATGAAGCCCTTGGCCAAGGGAGGATATTTAAAATTCTAACCCATTCCTGAAAGCTGTGTGTGTGTGTGAGAGAGAATAACAACAGTCGTGAATTAGTGGAGCCAGCACATACATACATTCATCAGGCTCCTTCCTCTGTTGATTTCATACAAATGCAAAATGTTCCCTGATAAATATTCAGCATGCTGAGAGAGGTCTGGACGGCCTGACAGAAACATTGGCCACACTTTAAAATCCAAATGGTGCCACTTTGAATTGAGATGTCACTAAGAACCCCAAGAATCCCACAGGACACAGCTGAGGCCTACATTCCCATGACTCAGAGCATTAAGCCCTTTGACACGGGATAAAACCAATTTCAACCAAAATGCAAAATAATAATTTTGCTCATCTCCCATGTTAGGATCTTACTGGATACACTTGGGTTTTTAGTTTAGTTGAGAGAACACAATGAATGTAAGTAACTAATTAAGCTTCTCAAAGAGCTTCAGCAGGGGTCTGATTGGATTTCTCCAGACTTTTATTCAGAATAACCAACAATAAGCTCTCTAATAATGGACATTGATTCCCATCTGCCTTAAACTTTCAATGACTGTGGTGTCGTTTTATTTTTCCGTCTCTGTTGCATTACTTATTTAGAGGAATCAAATTGGATGTTACAAAGTGCTACATGTCGTGTCACGTTATTGACCCCTCAGAGCAATTTTCTTCAACAACAACAAGGAGAAGGAATAACAGCTTCTTCCATCCACTAATGACTAAGCCAGTGTCCAGTATGTCTCTGTCTTGATCTTCTCAGTGCCACCAGAGGTCAGAGGGTATGATAAGGAAGGATCTCAGAGCAGGACAGAGCTGATGGTTAGCAAGAAAGTTAGACGGGAAGGCTGACAGATGCTTAGAGAGAAACTGACTGATGGCGTTTCCCAAAGGAGCCAGTGCCAGGGGAGTGCTTGAGATAGTCATTCCCCAGTCTCACTCCTGACGGGAGGCATGGATTAGTGCTGAAGTCCCCTGGGTGGCCACGGTGCCACACCGCACCCTGTTCTGCCCAATTATCTCCTGTCTCCAGTCTGTCTCCACTCCTGCTCCACTGATCCCCAAGAACCCTGTTGGTGAGCCACTCAAGACCTAAAGCAGAACTCTGGACTGCCAAAAACTCACACTCTCAGAGCTAGTGTGCAACTTCTTGCACTTTCCTGAGAATTAGCCATTACCGTATGAAATATCATTTTAGAGATGTTTACATCAATAAGAATTTCTCAACATTTCCGAAAGCCCGCAAACAGTTTTCGGAGTAATTACCATTTATAATGTTGCGGAATGTTGAACAAATAATGTCAGCTGGTCATGTGTAACGCTGAATATGCAGAGGGAGACAATTGCTCATACACTGATAATGTGCCATTTGAGGGCTCAAATTAATTCTGGCATCAGTCCCAAATTATAGTTTCATGTAATTTAAAAACAGACAGATGCTAATAGAACAAAATGTTTAAAAATATCATTATTGCCAAATGAAAAAATTTAATGTAAGACTCACAAGCAGGACATCAAATAAAAATGCATAAAATATTAAACTTTTGTTCTCTCTCTTAAAGAGTCATCAGTTTACTTACTATATAGAACGTATATATAGGCTCAAACAGTAGGTATATTGATGAAGTAGTCCTCACATGGTCACAGATAGTACCCTCATCCAGTTCCTGCTCTTCTCTTCCTCTCCCTCATCAACATGCCGTCAATACGATCCCTGTTGAAAATTGCATGATTTGTAACAAACCATTTGAATACAGCTGAGCTTTAAATGGTCGCTTAAAATTAGATGAATAAAGCAATGTGAGCTGAATAATTTTGACCCCTCTCTAGACTGCATGAAACATTAATTTTAATAAATGAATAATACACTGCATGTGCCCTACGTCTTAAGTAGTATTTATGTATAAATCGTTATTCACCTCACTCAACCCACATGGCTCATTCAAAATTACAGAATAATATAAAGACTTAAGAGCCTTTACGTTTAATGCACATTTTAATTATGATTGACTGGTGGTCAATAATGTAAACACTGGAGTCATCTTTCAGTGACATTAATGCCATGTACACCATTCAAATGTTTCTTTGTATACTTACTGCAAAAGTTACAGTTAAGACTGATAAAAAATAAATCAATCAATCAAATAAATTATGTTCTTCTGAGCATTCTATCTATCAAAATATATCATGGTTTCCACAAATTTATTAATTAGCACAACTGTTTTCAACACTGATAATAATAATAATAATAATAATAATAATAATAATAATAATAATAATAAGTCTTATAAGCACAGAATCAGAATAATTTTAAAATGTATTAAAATAGAACATTTAAATAATAATGCACAATATACTGTTTTACTGCATTTTACAGTTTTTGTTGGTCAAATAAATGATGCAGCCTTGATGAGCATAAGTAACTTCTTACAAAAAATAAATAAAAAATCTTACCAACCCCAAACTTTTGAACAGTATTGTAAATTGCTTTGAATACGTTCAAACACATCTGTGAGGGTGAGTAGCCGTTTATTGTGTGATTCTGAGCTTAACACTGAACTGAATCTGTATTGGCTTAAACCGGTCTTAAAATTGCTGATACCCTGCTAGCTTGTATCTGCAACCTTCCCTATTCTTGAAATGGGTTGCTGTGATCAGAGACCTGACCCTGGGTCTATACTCTGTGACCAACCAAGGTCTTCCATTGGGCCTGACAGGATTTTTTTTTTTCCTCCAAATCTTTTGGGCAAATGTCACCAGGCTTGATCTGGAAAATCTAGGGATGAGCTTTGAGGGCAAAATGGAAACAGCTAACTGCTTAGACACAATGTAGAACTGATATGATGTCACAGCCCTAATGTCAGAATGGTGTGCTCCCAGATAAGCCAAGCAGCAGCAACATTAAATGTTTAATGAAGTTTATCTTAGTGTTCACATTTTCAAAGAGCTATTCTCAGGCTTAAATCTACAACCAAGAACATTGTCTTTGGCCCTTTTGCACACAAAGCCCAATAAGGCACTACGGCAGTGGTGTTATATTGATGATGATGATGATGATGATGATGATGATGATGATTATTATTAAGCACTTTGCAGGAGCAACATAAAAAGTTGTTGGTCTCATTCCTTCTCACATCTACTGTCAACGCAGTAGATGTGAAATGTTGAAAGTGCAGTTTACGCGCCACTCTAACAACACCATCACACAGTTTGTCAACCACTCCCTACTAAGTTTAGTGATTTTAGTCTTGCAACTAAACCAGTAACACTCAAACCCTGGAAATCATTTCTTCATTCAAAAACCTAAAAGGACCATGGGAGCAATTTGAATTTAAAGCAGCAGTTCCACCAAGAACATTGTGATTTTGCTGTAATAACTTTTGCTTTCTATGCAAATTGCAGTCAGATGCAAATTAGGTTAATTTTAAGGAGCGTTAAGACTATCTAGCTCATATCAGAGGAGAAAATTCTCAAAACTAATGCAGCTGCATTTGGTATAGACAAAATGAGCGGTGGAAGGAATAGTCTAACTGTTGACCAGAGGGAGGAGGTGGAACATGAGGCAATGTTTTGCAGTTTTCCCCTGCACACTCATCTGAGTATAGCCCTCACTCTGTTATCTAAACTCTTGGTTTGGGTTTTGGTTCAGTTGTTCCATTTGAATGGTGCATTTGTACTGGCCTCTGAGCGAGATTGGATTTGGAATTACACTTCCTGTCCTGCTGTTTTTCTCCCCTGCTTCGACTGCCTGGCAACAACCAACTCCAGCCCTCCAACCTTTAGTGTTATTTTGTATGCATCAATAAATAAACATTTCATATCAGTATGCAGGCTGGTAGCTACTCACATTGGTAAACTATCTATTAAAAAATAAAAATTATAAAAATTATTTAATAATTTATATAGAAGAAGAAGAAGAAAGAAATCACACCTTTGCAGTTGACACAGTTGCTTGCACTTTGGATTAATCAATTATGCAGAGGGTGAAAAAAGTCTATTTTCCCTTGCAGCAATAAAACCAACCGTCATGCTATTCAGTAATCCATCTTATGAAGCATAATTCTCTCTTTGGCTTCTTTAGAGTCTGAAAATTAATATCCAATTCTCTGTCAGTGATTTACCCAGGCAGGGAATTAGAAATATATTACCCTGGCAATGAAGTTTTAAAGTTTTTGCCTTGACATACATCATAGGTCTAAATCCCTGGCTGTGAAAACAAAAAGAAAGCAAAGAAGGTATTCGTTCAGCAACTTCTTTCACTTCCTTTCAAAAATCCTTTCATAGTCTTTAGTCAAGAGATTGGGCAGTCTTTCTGAATGGTCCAAATTATAGCTGATATACTATATGAACTGGTAAAGAATTATGTCATTTTTCAAAATCAGGGATTGTGCTTGGTAGTTATGTTAAATTTGTGTGGTGTGTGAGAGAGTCGGGTTGAATATTACTATTCTATTTCTATTTCTATTATTCTATTATGTTATACTATTGAATATTACTAATATTATGTCTGTGGCCAACAACTCGGTAACAACTTGAATAAAACTTCTTAAATGAATCAAGAATGGCACAATGCTGAAATGACTGAGCATCAGTCTGCACTGAAGACTAAAGAAGGACATAAATAAATAGTTAACCTTTAAAGTCAATTCAATTCAGTTGTATAGTGCCTTTCTAAGCAGCTTTACAGAAAATCACACACTGATGCCTTCAAATAACAAAATCACCAAATAAAATGTTAGTTAAAAGCAGAGAAAGTCTGCTGTGAATGATGCATGAGTATTTCAAGTGTTGTTTTAGGTGACTACACAAGTATGGTGTCTTTTTTTTGTTTTACTTGGCGTCATAACGTGTCTAGACAAGAGGAGTTCCTGCCCCAGTTCAAGACTCTCTTTTTTAAACCCTTTTATTTCCTCATTCTCCCATTATTCCAACAGCATCCTGAAGGCTAAAGGCTGATGACAAAAGCAGAGAGCCAAAAAAAACTGCTGCAGAACGCACGCGAGAGAGAGACGAGGCATCGCAGATCGCGCATCTCATAAGTGAGTGGGAATTTACCGAACGTGGCACTTGCGGGAGTAAACACCGTACGCAATACCCGCAACCTCACACCAAATTTCAGGCCGTGTAGATAGGCAAGCATATATACAAATCATTTAGTAAGCAGAAATCCGAAATTTACCTTAACATATTAAGTTAGAGGAAGATGCGACTGAATTGATGCTTGAAGAATGCACTTCACGCAGCCATGATAAACAGTTGGCGGTTAAAGTTGTCTATGCACTATTTGATTTGACGAAAGTCACGAGACCTATTACTCTCTATCCAATCCGTTGATGGATAAAAAATACAATTAAAATAAGCATGTCGATCACAATCGGAGGAAAATAGCGGAGTAAAAGTACCGATACATCACTTAAAATGTACTCAAGTAAAAGTAAAAGTACACGATTTTTAAACTACTAAAAAAAGTACAATTACTGATAAAAACTACTTAATTACTGTAACTTGAGTATTTGTAATTCGTTACTTCACACCCCTGTACATATATCAATAACCTCACAGCAACCCACAACGCTGTGCACTAAAACCATCATTACATATGATGTTGTGGGCTACCTGGAGCCTTCATATGGACTCCCGCATCACCTCTTGAGCTGAGGAGAGAACACATGCACAGAGGGGAGGGAGAACATATTGACTCAGAGGCAATTAACATGCTCAGTATGGAAGACAATGTGTTCAATCTGGGATGCCAGTGCTCTTCTAACACACATGCAAATATCTAAAAATTGCTCTTTCTGATTGCAAGGTGGTCATGAATGCACGGGTCTAAATGCTCTCTCTAATATGCATGCTCTCTCTCTTGCTCACCTGCCAGTAACACAGAATGTAGAGTAGTATAAAACACATTTAAGTAAGCAAATTAATAACTAGATGAAGGAAGGGAAAAGGAAGGAGGGAGGAAGGAAGGAACACACAAAGCTTTATGTTTTGGATTCTTTTGTAACTATTTGCTTTGAAAGAGAAAAAAGACAAAAAGACAACCAAACAGAACAATCTGGCCAAATTTTGTCTGAAACATAAGTTATGCAGTATTCATTATGTGTTTATTGAACTTCTGATTAAAGGCAACATCACACTATCTTACTGCTGTATTGTTGCAGATATTGCTTAATTAACTTAAATATACATAAATATAAATACATATTTTTTCTGCTTGGCACTCACTGAAACTGAACGGATAACCAAAAAAAAACAAAAAAAAAACGTCACACTGACCCATGATAAATGTTGCTACTATTATTAAATGAAGCTTGCTTTCTTGTGGGGTCTCAGGGAAGCAGGTAATTAACAGAAAGAGGCGCCTCAGAGTAAAATACAGAGAGAGCTTATCTGAGCCCCTACACGGCTCTCTCCCACGTGACAAACAGATTTAGAGAGAAACTGCTAGAATTCCTCCCAATCATTTTGCCCTATAGCTAGCAGCAGTAGGCAGCCCTGTGCATTGATTTGATGGCGATTCAGATGAGGGCACACCTGCTGTGTTAGCAGTTGCCTCTAAAAGTGCCCACTTCCTGTGCCATTATCCTCATCTATTTCTGAGTTTAGGTGAAATAACAGACACTTTCTAATAGCACATGCATTAAAGGTTACAGTGTGGAGAGATTACGCCCTCAGAAACATTAAAGCAACTGTGGTACAGTGTATCTGAGATGCGGATTGAGGATGCTCATTGTTTCTTGCTCTATCTCATACACATCAGACTGGAAATTCAGAGGACTGGGTGAGAATGAAGTTTGAGATGCAATATGTTGGGAATGCAGAGAGTGACAATACAAAGATGATAGGTTCATTGTTGAGACTGGCCTTCAGTACTAGACAGGGACAATGCCGCGTCTGGAGGAGGAGACAAACAATGATGCTGTTTTACTTGGTGCTGATACATGAGGACAGATGTGTCTCCTGTGAAACAGAGGGAACAGGCTGATATGAAGGTTAGTGTTAGAACTTTACAGCAATGATAAAGGCCAACTGATTTTGAAAGTCTTATCTCTCTCAAATTTACTTAACATAATTCGCTAAAAGTTTATCTGTCCCTCAAATACAGTGATAATTAGGCAATTACTAATGTGGTATTAATTTTCCCCTTTTTCATTAGTAATAGTTTTTGACTTTTTAATTTGTTTGTTTATTTCTTTATTTTTAAGGAAAAAAAATTTAGTCAATATTTCATTAGTCAATTTTGCTTGTACTAAAATGACATGTGGATCCATATATACTATACAGTACCATTCAAAAATTTAGGGTCGTTAAGATGTAAATTAATATATTTTATTTTTTGGAAATAAGTCTCTTCTAGCCATTACTCCGGTCTTCAGTGTCACATGATCCTTCAGAATTCTGAATAAATATACTGAATAAATATATAGATTTTATTGACTCCAAACTTTTGAACGGTGTGTGGATGTGCTTTATTTAATTAACCAGCTGGCAAAGCACTTCAGTTTACTGGTGAACATTAACTTTTCAAGTTCGTTATCAAAAGTTTTCAGAAGTAATTTTGGAAAGATTAACACCAATCTGTGATCTGTTTTGACACAAGACATACTAATAAGCGTACACACAACACGTTTTAAAACCTTGTTAAACAGATATGTCAGAGGATGTTTGGGCTGTCAAAAATCAAACATTCCAAACTACTGTTTTCTGCTCTCGTTATTGCCTAAAAACAATGCCTATCGAGGGTCATTACTGTGATGTCTCCCCCTTTCATCAAGCAGCCATCAGAGGGTAATGAATCCTACCAAAGACCTGTTTGTGTAGGTGCTCTTTACGGGATGTGAGTGATATGACAGGCTTGTGCATCTGACAAATTTCCTAGGATGCCACTGACAGCCATTGCTATGAGCTAGCCTGATGGACAGCAACTAGATCTTATCGGCGAATGGATATCAAGTGGTGCGACAAGCCTCTTTATCTCCCAGCCACACATGCTCCCCTATGACCACATATGTCAGTGCAATTTCTCCTGAGTACAGATGAAATTACCATTTACAAACACACTCAGCGGTGACACTTCAGAGTTTTCAAAGCTGCATTTAAATTGAGATTAAAAAGATTAATTGGGGTTTGGGCTTCTGTAGATTTCGATCATTATCTGTGGATCAGTGCAAACTTAGGATTTTAGACCTTGGTCATCATGATGGCCTCTGCTCAGCTGTTGTCTGTAGATTAGAAGTTAAGTCACAAGCAGCTGACTTTTGCTTTAACGCACAAGTGTGGTGATCAGTATAAGGTCAAATAGTGTATACATGACTTTAAAAGTTGAGGATGTGTATACAGCAACCTGTTACACATAATACAAATATTTTCTCTCTTCTTTTGTCTTTGCTAATTCACACAAAAGCCTAAAATACCAATATAGCCTCATTAGAAAAAAAAAAACATGTCTCTACCCACATTTTTGCAAAATTCCAAAAAATTTCTTACACGCTCAGAAAAAAAGTGTACATATTAGTATCTAAATACATTTTAGTACCCCTTTTGTGCTTTTTTTCTGAGATTATATACATACAATTCACTGTAGTTTTCAGCTGAAATGAACATGAGTGGCAGTGAAACACCAACATCTTTTGTTTCTTATCACACAAATTATGATTACTGATGCAGGCTTATTTTAATGCAGTTCATTGCACAATACTATGTTAGGACCTCAAAACACTTTTTCCATGGTGTATGATTTCTAATAATACAGTAATACATTTTGACATTTGCATCACACAAACATGTGTGGCTTTTATAATGAAGTAAACTTGCTTGGCAGCTCACCTGGTAGTGCACTGCACTTGTGATGTGGAGCGATACCGTATGAGTCCCATGAAACTTGAGCCACAATAAAAAAAAAAAAA
>NW_015654134.1:17977-29039 GCF_001515625.1 Sinocyclocheilus rhinocerous
GAGAGAGAGAGAGAGAGCAAGACAAAGGAGGGGAGGCAGAAGGAGGGATGGCACACGAGACAAACTTGTGATTTTAAAAATGTGTTTTAAAAATAAAATAAGGATGTATGATTCATTACCCTTGTGATAATGAGTAGACATTGCACATATGTCAGTGCAATTTCTCCTGAGTACAGATGAAATTACCATTTACAAACACACTCAGCGGTGACACTTCAGAGTTTTCAAAGCTGCATTTAAATTGAGATTAAAAAGATTAATTGGGGTTTGGGCTTCTGTAGATTTCGATCATTATCTGTGGATCAGTGCAAACTTAGGATTTTAGACCTTGGTCATCATGATGGCCTCTGCTCAGCTGTTGTCTGTAGATTAGAAGTTAAGTCACAAGCAGCTGACTTTTGCTTTAACGCACAAGTGTGGTGATCAGTATAAGGTCAAATAGTGTATACATGACTTTAAAAGTTGAGGATGTGTATACAGCAACCTGTTACACATAATACAAATATTTTCTCTCTTCTTTTGTCTTTGCTAATTCACACAAAAGCCTAAAATACCAATATAGCCTCATTAGAAAAAAAAAAACATGTCTCTACCCACATTTTTGCAAAATTCCAAAAAATTTCTTACACGCTCAGAAAAAAAGTGTACATATTAGTATCTAAATACATTTTAGTACCCCTTTTGTGCTTTTTTTCTGAGATTATATACATACAATTCACTGTAGTTTTCAGCTGAAATGAACATGAGTGGCAGTGAAACACCAACATCTTTTGTTTCTTATCACACAAATTATGATTACTGATGCAGGCTTATTTTAATGCAGTTCATTGCACAATACTATGTTAGGACCTCAAAACACTTTTTCCATGGTGTATGATTTCTAATAATACAGTAATACATTTTGACATTTGCATCACACAAACATGTGTGGCTTTTATAATGAAGTAAACTTGCTTGGCAGCTCACCTGGTAGTGCACTGCACTTGTGATGTGGAGCGATACCGTATGAGTCCCATGAAACTTGAGCCACAATAAAAAAAAAAAAACACTCAATAACTTGTATAAGCAAGATAAAATGGCATGGTTGCTTCAGAAAATGTTTAACTAATGTTTGATTTCGTTAATACTATCGTTAGATTTAATGTAGGTGATATGTGTGAGCACTAACCTTTTTAGCGCCTCTCACAGAACATTTAATTTCTGAACTGCCATGATACATACAACAACAACCAACATAATAAAACATTGCCAGATTCATGTTCATCGGTTTCAGATGATGTGGATTTAGCACCATTCAAAAGTGGATCACTTCGAAAAGTGTCACGAAACGTGCATGAAGCTAATATGATTTTGCCACAGGCATGTTTTTTTTTTGTTTTTTTTCTAGTGAGCCTGGGTTGGTAAAATACAGGTGTATGTGTCAATGCACATGTTCATGAATGAAAATCGCAAATAGTTTTAAGCAGTCCATTTGAGAGTGGGATGAGACTGAGAAAACTGATCGATTGAGTGAGTAAGCAGAAGAGTGAGAGTGTGTAGTGTGTGTGGTCCATTGACAGAGGAGAGGCTGAGGAGCAGGACTGTGGTTAACTGCTGTGCTAAGCATGTCAGATGGGCTCTATTCCCAGGCTCCACTCTCTGTCTGCTTGTCATCTCCTCTGTCTGATTCATTACATCTGTACACAAACAGCAAATCCCATGTTCCTCCACAAATGAGGCACTTTTTTATAATAATGACAAAGAGGATCAATTTCATCCATTCATATGTGTCAGGGCTAATCTTTTATTTCTCCCGTGTCGTTAACTTATCTTTTCCTGTTGTGATCTTGTTGTGGGAAGGAGTGTGCTCGAAAATCAAACATCCTCACCCTGTCAGCTATTAAAAGATCCACTTGCACCTCATCTTCACCATGCCAGTGCAGAGGGAATGTATGTCAAATTGTGCCACTGAGCGAAAATGACTGCTCATCTCAAGGGACAGGGGGTGCGTCCTGTTGCTATGGATTTCACATCATGTGGCAAAGTTTTACAATTTCACAGAGAGCATAGTTCTGTTTTACTCCTAGCAATCATGGGACTTTGCCTTGACTTTTCATGTTTCAGTTTTTGGATTTCCATTAAGATGAGAATAATTAATTTCAAATTATGGCTGATAGTTGATTGACTGAAAATATTAAAATTATATACTATTTTGTCTTAATAAAACATATCAAATCAAAAGTGCTTTTTTTATTTTATTAAATTGCTAACACTTTACAACAAGGTTTCATTTGTGAACATTAGTTAACTACTTTAGTTTCAACTAACAATGAACAATACTTCTACAGAATTTATTAATCTTAGTTCAATTTTAATGTCAACATTTACAAACACATTTTTGTATCTGTTAATATTAGTTAATGCACAGTGAACTAACATGAACAAGAGCATTTTTTAACTAAAATTAACAAAGGTTAATAAATTATCTAAAATCATATTGCTCATTCTTAGTTAATATTAATATTAATGTTAACAAATTGCACCTTATTTATTGTTATTACATTTTTAGTGTTTTTAACGATTAGCTGTAAATGGGATTACATGACTAAATGAAATGCAATATTGGTAAAATGTAATCTAAATGTAAAAAAATAGGTATTAAATCAAATCAACCGAAATCAATAACTTTAAAAAGTAAATAAATAAATCATGTGTAGCGTAGCGTTAGTTCTGCCAGGTCACATGAGTCAAGCTTGCATCAGATGACTCTCAGCTGATCCACGTCTACCTATAGGATACGACGCCTACCATGGCAATCCTATAAAAGTTCTATTCAGTATTATTCAGCAGCTTTATAGCTTACTCAGGAGAAAATTAGACGGCAAACTCTGTCTCTATAGGAAGCGTACAATCAGGAATTGTGCGAGAGGGATTTGTTCCCCACACGCTTTCTCAGCAGATTCAAGCTTGTGAACTTGAACACAAATTCTCTGTGTTGATTGATATGAGCTGCAAGATTGGAAGTGACCTGAGCGAGCACAGTGATATATCATTGACATGGACTCTTTGCCCTCAAATCATCATTGAAGTTGTGCTAATGTGACTGCATCAACAACAGTTTACAAGAGATCTGCCTTGGAAGGAGTAATATATCAAACAGGGGATCAAGCATCCATGCCACAACTGGCTATATTTCACCCTTTATTAATCTCTGAATGCCTTTGTGAAGCTAAGCTAAGTTTCTTCTTTTATTCTCATTGCTTAAAGCTATCAGGGTATTGGTAAATATTGCTCGTTGTTTAAAGCTAGTTGTTAAGTAACATGCTTGTTGCTTTAGGCTTATTGGTTGTATTTCGACACACTGGTTCCCAGTTAAACTTACCACAGCAGAGGCTTGTTTTTAAAGCTGTTGTTTAAGGCTATCTGATTGATGAAACATGCTTGCTGCTTAAGGCTCATCTAGTATTAGAAATGCCTTTCTTTAATCTTATTCAACTATTAATGTCAACACGCTCTGTTCAATTCAGCAACATGCTTGTTGCTTAAAGCTATCTAGTGTATAGGCAACATGCTTGTTACTTAACACACAGTATGCAAATTTTGCTAATAAAGGTTGTTATTCAAATGCTAACAACGTCATCTGGGTAAGAGCAACATGCTTGTTGCTTAAACTTGAAAGGGCATGCTGCTTTTCTCAGCCGCTCATCAAAGAAGAGCACCCCCTTTGCTGCTAATCTCCTGTAAGGGGCATGCTGCCCCAGCCTCTGCTATTTCAGGAGGACATGCTTCTCCTTTCAGATTTGCCATCAGTTTGTGGTTGGGGGGTTATTGCTGCTCTCCCTGCTCACTCATGACAGGCTGCATGGATGAGCAGGGAGTTTTACCCAGAACAGAACCATACCGCAAATCCAAATCCAAATAGTGGTCCTGACAGAAATAATATTATTGGTTGATTACCAATATGCTACAGATACATAATTCGCCCATATGTAAATCATAAGATGATTGTTTAAAACATAATATAATATTTTATTAAAGTAATAATTTTTGTGCAAATCAGTTTAAAACATGTAAGTCTCCCAGGACACACAGGCACACAGGAGTGAAGCTAAATGTGGTCATCTTCAGTCAAATAACCCCGGTGGTCATTGATGATGATAATATGACTATGTCTGTGATAAGAGGGACAGATTGCAAAAGGGAACAACAGCAGACAGCAAACAGCTGTCTGACACAGTTCTGAATGGCTCCAACAGCAGTCAGTGCCAAAAGACAAGATTACATGGCTAAAACAAAGGCAGTATGGCAGCGGTGCACTCCAAATGCATAACTGTCATGTGGTCTTAGGACAGCAGCCCACAACAAACTGTTCACCTCTAAAATGAGAGAGCAGATTTGACAGTCCGGTATTTGTGAAATCAAAGGCCACATTCACAGCAGCAGAATGTGGTGTCAGTACTGTTTAAGAGTGCTAAATAAGGTCATGTTCAAAGTGAACTATGTCAACCTTTCTGTGTTTGGAGGACCCTTTAGCTGTGATACGATGGTCTCAACTTCAGTTCATTCTTTTGCCTCTTACCACTTATATAAAGTACTGCAACTGTTTCAAATTTAATCTGTACATTACAGCCATTCTTAGCCAGTAGGAATACTACAATTGATGTAAAAATGTACCATGATGCAGGCCAGGGGGTTTAAAACTTTTTCATGCCCTTGAGCATCATTATACTTGGGGGTCACACTTCATAAAATATAAATGCTATATTTCCATAAAAAAGACCCATTTACAATAAAAAAATATTGATAAGCCTAATATTATAAAGACATACTGCTTTCAAAATATTTGTCTTTTAATAGGTCATTGTACTAAAGTCAAATAAATATATAAAAATAATTTGATGTGAATGAATGAATGAAAAGTTTTTTTTTTTCTCTCTCTTTCTCAAAGTTTTACATGGACTATTATGGAGGCATGAGGGGTCCCAGTTTAAAACCTACTGATTTAAACTATGGAATTATTAGATTCTTAATAATCATAGTTTTTTAGAAAACAGACACTCCCCACATTGAAAATAATCATTTAACGCACAACATGAATAATGCATATCTGTCTAAGGCATTGCTGAGCTCTTCATTTAGTGTGTCTGGTAAGGAAATAAAATGCAATGATTACAGTGAGACCTCGGATTCTCTGGGTTAGCTCAGCACCTCATTAAATCATGCGGAAAATGAAACTGCTAAACTACTGGCTCTGCAAGGCTCACAGTGGTCTCCTCCACACCTAAAACAACAGCAGTCAAAGACAGATGAAAGCCCTGCGATTAAAGGACAGCTTCTATTGCATCTGCATCAAAAAGCTTCACTGTAAAATTGTATATAAATGACTGATAAATTATTCACATGCATATTATGGATGAAATGTATTAAGAGCCATCAAAACTGCTAGTAAAATTTTTACATAGTAAAGTACGCTTCCAGAACTCTTTCCTCCCAGATAGCATGCTATCATCCTCTTTTATTAAAAGCTTGGCACTTCTTGTACTCAGACTAGTTTATTAGTTCTCCAGGGCTTGGTTAGCACTTTAAGGCCAACAAAGACATATAAAATGAAAAGGAAAAACGATTCAACAAAATACTTGACTCCATTCCCCATAACCTGCCCATTTCCTTTGAATTTGCTCAGTGGGTTAAAATGGCTGCATTTGACCATTCATGTGAAAAGCACCTCTAAGTGCCCTTTATCTTTTGACATAAGCTGTGGAATACAGAATCAGTTAACACTGATTTAGTATTCATAGAAACAGTAACATTTTATTGCATTCATATTGGCGGAGTTATCTAGAGTTTGCAAAAGTCCTGTACCCTTCCTCAAACTTTTCACAATTATCTTTTCATTAATTTCTGACTTTTCTTGAAGATGATTGCACTGATAGGAAACATTATTAAACTTTTGGGTCATACCAGATTACCACTATCATCACTATCTCTTTTTTCCTTGACAGACTTTTTATGTATTATGAAGTATGCTAATTTTATTTAATTTTAGATATGGGAACATTTATCTTTCCATACACTTCAATGCTGAGGACCTCTGGCTTTCAGGCTACTTTGAGGAAATAAAGTGGTTTTTAGGTTAAGGCACAGTGGTTGTTCTCCATCTCTGTCTTTTTTCTATCTTTTCTTTCCCATTTATCACTCTATTTCTTTCCGAAAGGTCCAGGTGCTCCTTTGTGTGAAAAATCTACTAAAGAACTCCCATGATATGCAGCGAGGAATCTTTCGAATCAGTTCCATGCTGTTTAATGGTTTATAACTTCACATGAAAATGTAAACTTTCAGCTGAGAATGAGGATGCATTGTCATTGAAAATGACCTTAGATGAACAGGAATTCATGCTCGGAAATGGCCAACAACAAGAAACACAAAGACTGTGCTAGATTCTCACCAACCGTTCAAGCAAGCATTGCTTCAAACATTCAACTAGCTTTGTTTATCGTTCCATCTGGATAGAGAAGAGGCCTGATAAGTATGACATGATTTAGCTGTTGCGTTGTGGATCTCGGATTGGTCAATTACACTTTGAAACATGGGAGAAATAGCGCTTTCACAGCAGCGTGTACTCAAGGCAGATCTCTGTCCGTGGAATGATCCACCACAGACATCTCTAAGCCTGTCACAAGCTGTTACAGCTCAGATTGAGAAAACATGAACACCATTAAACAAATGAAGTACTTGATGCTGCAAATTTGGATAGAATGAGAGATAAACATTACAATAGGCCATGATGATTTGTGTTGTCTGTGTGGCAGACCAGATGGAGACCGGATTTAAACACTTCTAATGCTCTGGCATTGTCATTGCTAAACAGAGTATTAGCATGTCATGCATAATAACAAATGCTCCCGCCAGCATGTACAACGTTTATCGCTGAGGTCTGCATGAGAATGTGTCATTGAAACAGTACGTACACTTCAAGGGTAAACTATTCCCCTCCGCTGCAGGTGCTCTGTCTTCAGCATTCCAGTTTCCACTCATGCACTTTTGACCTTTTCATCCAGACGTTATTTCTGTGTCTATTCATTATGCCTGTAAGGGTCTCTTAAAATGGTAATCACTTGTTCTAACTGCTGTCACCTGCTCAATTGTGCATGTGCAGCTTTCATAAGTAACACAACATACTATATATACACGGCTCTCTGGGATACTTGATTCTGATTGGTCAAATGCTGCATTTCCCAGGCAACTGGTTTCCTACATAGCTGTGCTAGATTCATGTCACACCAAAGCCTCTTTTTTTCTTACATAATAAAATTATTCACTCAACTCGAAACAGTAAATCATGTCATTGGCTTCCTAATCACTCGGTTGGGCTTTATTTTCTGATAAGGGTCTGATGACTGCATATTTTTAATTATGCTAATGAATTATGTTGTTAATAATAATAATAATATATATATATATATATATATATATTTTCCCTCAAGATTCTCTTGGCCACCATCCAGGACTCAACCAGAGTCCTAGGGAGTTCCTCTCTAAGAGAGTACTTTGTGTAGAATGTGTGTGTTCCCACAAAGCACGATCTTCAATGCCTGGCTTGTGCTTGGCTTGGCTTGACACTTGGTTTCCCTGGGATCTGGTCCAGATACCGGTGGAAACCTTTCTTAATGCATCCCAGGTGGAGGAGGTTGTGTTTGCGGAACAATGTATGTTATAATACATTGTGTACACTCACTCCACAAGTGAGAGTGGAGAGATTCGTCCTCGCGCAAGCCTATCGCAAGACATCTGGTAGGGCGGGCACCTGGGGTGGCCAGCCAAATTTCAGGGGGGGCCGGTGCCCCCCCTGGCCACCACGTAGACACGCCCCTGCCTAGCCCGGCCCGTGTCCGACAGCTTATCCAAATTATCGGCCTGAGCCCGACCCGAGCGCGTCTTTTTTTCCCCTTCTCCCAAAACAGCTTATACTACTGTTTCAGCTATTAAAATAGGTCAGTTTTGTATGTAATAGCAAAGTGATTATTTCGTTTTTTTAAATTTTTTTATGAAGTTCATTTAAAAAAAATGTTTGGAGCATTTTTTGTTCGTTAAATATAAGTTTTTGTGTTTTTTAAAGTAACGACCAAGCGGCCAGCGCCAGACAGTGAGCCTATGTTTGATCAATTTAGCCCAGTGATGGGCAAACTAGTCCCTTCCAGGGCACTTTCCTGCAGAGATTTGATCCAACCCTGATAAAACTCACCTGCCTGTAGCCTTCTAGTAGTCTTGAAGACCATGATTAGCTGGTTCAGGTGTGTCTGATTAGAGTTGGAGCTAAACTCTGCAGGAAAGTGACCTGGACGGCCCAAGTTTGCCCACCCCTGGTTAGGGTTGTTATTAGTAAATAATTCAAATATCTCCTTACTATTTCCATACATACATGTCACATTTATGGTAATTACTTTTACCAGTGCTTTGCGGCAAGCTTAAGCCTATTGCTTGCATTTGAACGCAGAACTGTTCAGCTGAGCTGACGGCATGCACCATACATACTGCTGCTGTGGGACACTAAACACCGTCGAGCCGCTCTTGACAGTTGCGGTAGCACGGTCTCGTGTTGTTTCCACCAGCGCGGCAAAAAAAAATTTCATCACAAGTCGAGGCCCGTCGGGCCCGGGCTGAAATGCAGGGCTCTAGCACTGATGTTCAGGTTGGTAAACATACCCTTGTCCTATATGATGGTACAGTCTTCAGTGTTCACTACTGGTTGTGGGAGAAGTTCCTTGCAAATCGGCCAATGGATGTAGCTGTCAACCTTGTTATGTCGCTCCATATAGTCTGTGCCAGAAAAGTGTGGAGCAACCAGAAATTATGTGACTGACTGCTTCCTTAGTAACTCCACACATTCTATATAGTGTCAAGTTGCAGTTTGAGGAACTTGCATTGGCGATACCTAGTTTTAAGTGCTTGATCCTGGTCAGCGATGATCAGGCTCTCCGTTTCAGGACCGCACTTCAGAGCCAAGCTAGACTGGCTTCCTTGTCTACGAACGGCTCATTCAGATATTTGAAGAACTTGCTGTGGAGAGCCTTCTCCTTCACACACTCGATCCAATCTTATTCGATATTCTCTCAGTGCTCGACCTTCATCCAGAGAACTCCCGCTCGGCTTTCCGCCCACGGTTCTGGCACTCTCTGGATGATCCTTGTGCCTGTGAAGACCATAGTGTTTGCGGATCTTATTAGCCATCTTCATCAGGGAGTACATGGTTTTGCTGGATCGTGCTTCTTCACCATCTTCGTGAGCTTGTCGCTACCTCGCTCAATGTATTTATTAAGGCCGATAATGACAATGTTGTGCGCATACTCAAGCTCAATAAGTCTGTGGCCACTGTTGCATGTCTTGATATACAATCTGTCTGCAACTGTTTTCGTGTGGTGCATGCCATGCATCATTAGCAATTAGGATCTCCTCCACTCTCCAGTCCACAATGCCGAAGTTGTATGTGGGGACAGGGACTGCTAAACTGTTGATAGCACTGATCTTGTTCTTGGCGTTGAGCTTGCTCCTACTGTAAGGTGGATTTGGCGGTAACACTCCTTGGTGATTATTATTGTTGTTGTTGTTATTATTATTATTAAAACAGTAGTTTCTTTCAGTATATTGATGTTGTTTCTTTTTACGAACAAGGCAAAACAAATACAAATCAAATAATGTTGCAAGCTGTCAGAAACTCGTAAATGACTAAAATATCTGACAAACAGCAACAACTTCAAACAAATAGTGCCTCATTTTGTGATCAGATCAATGCTAAACAGGTAACAATCTCATCTTCTTTTGATCTTTATTTTTAACAACTCTGAGGCATAATATCCTGCCACTTAAAAGCAGAGATGAAATATCAATTCCAGGTTATTTTGCATTGCCGTCACAAGCTCTGGATCAATTTTAAATAAGAAATGGTGTAAGTCTTGCGAAAGATTCTGGCTTTGGCCTACACTGCAGAAATTGACATAAATAGGTCTTGAAGTCTCACAGACAAGTCAGTCTCAGAGTATGAGAAAATAAAACAAATGAGCGGTAAACTAGTGTGGATGAAACCATAAGAGTAATGCCTTTGTGACGAGGAGCTAAATACTGTGGCAATTCTTCAGAAAGCATTTAATGGCAGTTATCACCATTAGCAACCAATTAAATTAGAGAAATTTGCAAGAACACAGAGAGCGTATTCACATCCAGTAATATGGCCGCGCCCTTCTTGATGGAATATTAAGACCCATGATGGGTTCAGCACAATTAACCTTTAATTAAAGCTAATTAGTGTTCTTTGAGCAATATTAAAAAATATATTTCTGAACTTATCATGAAGACACCTGAACACATAATTCAAAAGAAAAGAAAATTGTAACAGACATTTTGTATCCAGAATCACAAGATGCTTTTTCAACAGTCTACATACTCTTTTGTACATCTTTTTGCATTCAGTGAAATAGGACATATGAGAGCCCGTAGGGTCTGTGTAATGGCAGTTCTGGAGATGCACTCTCTCGTTGAAAGATGAGATGCTATTTACTTAATTCTGCCGGTGAAATGGTGTGACTGTCAGATTAATGGAGAGGTTTTTGACAGTCAGCCTTGCCATCACAGTGTGGGAGACTTTCTGAAATCAAAATTAGACAGCACTACTCTTCTGCATACATATCATTTCACAGGTAATGCCTATGGTAACTAGGAGACTTTCTTTGAAGATACTGACTAATTACTCTGTGCCACAGCTCTTTTGTGTTAGGAAAAAAAAAGAAGAAAAAAAAAGAAATAAAGAAATGGCGAATAGCTTGCATGGGGACTGTGTGAAGTTACTTTTTTAGACGAATCACAAAACACATCAGAACGTCTGTGGCACTTGTCTCCCATTTGAATCAGTACTTAACATTTTATTGAGGGTGTGTACTAGAATGAGAGTGCAGCTTCACATCTTTCCATCACCTTTACATGCATACTTGTGATATCACAGAAACTATTTTTATCGTTGAGAATGTAAAGATTATCTTATATATATATATATATATATATATATATATATATAAAAAACACACTTGAGGTT
>NW_015654134.1:29287-34742 GCF_001515625.1 Sinocyclocheilus rhinocerous
ATATATATATATATATATATATAAAGAAAACACTTCAGGTTTTCAACAAGACTAATGTAACAGTAATTCAGCATTTTGATACAAAGTTAACTATCAATTGCAATTTGCAGAGCTTTCCAGGAAACATCTGGCACACTCAACCCCACAGCTACCAATTTTTTGAAAAAAAAATAAAAAAGCTTCCATGCTTCCTTTAATAATTCATGGCTAATCTTTAGCCATAAATAAATAAATCAATAAATAAACAAAAACAAAGGGTTTCATACACTGACCAATTTACAGATATGCACTATATAGTTCATCTTTGAACCCGCTTCCTCATCCTGTGTTCTGTGCTCTGTGCTCTGGTTTAAATATCACAGAGGTCCATGTCTACTAAAAGTAACTGTAAAATACTAAAACCATCTATGTACAAACATATGTTATGAATGCTTGCTCTCTTTGATCTCTGTCTGGTTTTATCTGAATAGTCTCATATCAGAAGGGGAAGAAAGGTGAAAAACAGAACAAATCCATGTGATGACAACAAAGAGTAATGGTCACTAGTTCAGAGTCTGTAAATGTGGTAAGTTAAGAGTTCTGCAAAACTGAGCTGTCTGGTAAGGTGACCTTTTAATCATTTAAAAGACCCTTCCTTGAGTTCTCTAGACAAAAAAAAGGAGAGAAAGGGCATTAACAAGACTTCTCTCTGTATGTAACAACACATTTGCCATGGCATTAAAATTCAAAGGCAAACCTCAGGTTGAAAGTCATAACTTCTTTTTGGTATGCAATAAAAAGCTCATTTTGACTGAAGCCAATTTATGTTGCTATGAAATATATTTGGAAATGTATTTTATTGTATTTTATGTTGCACTTGACACATCTGGAATCCAAAATGTTTTACCAGTGATTTACACATCCTTCAGCAGGTGGAAGGTGTCCTGGCCATGGAGGGTGATAAATTCAAATCTATTCGGAGTAATACTCATCTTTCTACTGCCTGCAAATTGTATGACAAGCTGCTTGCTGAATGACAATTAGACTTTTATGATTTCATGTCAGTATGAATTTAATTGCTGTACTGTAGCAACCTGTCTCCACACTCAGATTATACTGTCGTCGGCAGGAGGACAACTTGATCTATATGCTTGAAAAGGGCCATCCATAAAGTCAAAAAACATTAAACCTGAAAGGCTAGTGATTTATTTATATACAAAAAACAGAGCCGCAGAAAAGTTTAAAGTTAATACTTATTGCAAAAGTACAGGTTTCAAGTATGTCAGTCAGTCCCTCTTTAATTTAGTTTCCGACAGCTTGAAACATTCAGGTAGTTTTTTAGTCCTAAGCAGGGGCACACCAATATTAGAATTCTTTATATTGACAAGTGATAATTATTTTCACCAAGTATTACAATTCTATACTAATTATTACAATTCTATACTATTTTGTCAAAATAATTTAAAACTAAAACACTAAGGAATAAATCATTTTAAATGCTACAAGTGAATCTAGGCATCAGAACATTACACTACCGTTCAAGAGTCAATATGATTTGTATTTATTTATTTATTTTTTACTTTTATTCAGGAAAAAAAAAGCTTACTGACCTCAAACTTTTGAACAGTAATGTATAAAAACAGCATGGAAATGGTGGAAAAGTAGTGCAAAAGGTTAGCATTAGATCATGACAAAAGTCAGAAATAGGTCAAGAGGTACTGTAGTAGTAGTAGTAATAATAATAATAATAATAATAATAATAACAATAATAATAATAATAATAAAACAATTAAATGTCTAATGTTGATCAATTTATCCATTATTAATCAATACTGATAAAGTTGCCTATACATAGTATATGCCTATTTATTGTCAATTTCTAAAGTTAAGTAGAGATACTTTGTGAATTTATCATATACCCCTCAAATGCAATAAAAATGCATTAATACAGTCAATTAAGAGCTGCAGTCCAAGAGAGAAAGCTATCTCTAAGAATAGTCAGGAGACCAATGGGAGTTAGAGACCATTTGCAGTCTTTTTATGTTCATTCCATGCTGAACAAACGTCTCTAGGTTACGTATGTAACCATGGTTCCCCGAGGGAACGAGACGTTGCATCGAGATCGCTTTGGGAACGCCCCTGCATTACCGCGTTCTGAAGCACGTGTCAGATCAGCCCAATGGAGTAGCGAGACGTCACGAGCGGGGTGACGTAAGCACCAGAAAGTATAAAAGCGCATCCGGCAGAGCGCAAAGGGGCCCACTAGTGTGGGAATGACCCCATTGTAACGAGGAGGACGAGAACCGAACTGGATACTGTAGCCTTTCTCTACAACCTATCTACTTCTTGTTCAATTACCAGAGCCTGCTCGGGGCCCACTAGTGTGGGAATGACCCGTTGTAACTGGGAGGACGAGAACCGAACTGGATACTGTAGCCTTTCTCTACAACCTGCAGGACCCATTTTGATATATTTGGCAGAAGTTCCCACGCTGCCAGAAAATCTACTAAGGGAACTAGCCTCTCGAGGCTGGCCTCTGGTTTTATTAGAGGAGCCAGTTCGGTGCCCTGAAGTGGATGACCGGCAGGGAACAACTGACCTGACTGCTGTAGCCTCTTCACTTGAGGGGGCGAGCTCTCCCGTGCCGTACCGTTGCCGGGCGGCAGCTGGGAATTTCACTCGTCGGAGCTCACTGAGCGCTGAAGCACCGAGGTGGCAGGGGTATCAATGAACCTCCGTGAGGGCATTGAGGGAACAACCGACCTGACTGCTGTAGTCTCTTCACTTGAGGGGCGAGCTCTCCCGTGCCATACCATTGCAGGGCGGCAGCTGGGATTTTCGCTCGTCGGAGCTCACTGAGCCCTGAAGCACCGAGGGTGGCAGGGGTATCAATGAACCTCCGTGAGGGCACTGAGGAGGTTTGGGCACCGTATACTGAGGTGTTATCCTTTCCTCCCCAGGTGGGGCTGCCCTCAGGGACCTGACTTTCTGGTGCTTACGTCACCCCGCTCGTGACGTCTCGCTACTCCATTGGGCTGATTTGACACGTGCTTCAGAACGCGGTCACGCAGGGGTGTTCCCAACGCGATCTCGACGCAGCTCGAGTTCCTGAAGGGGAACCAGACAGAAGAAAATATAATAATATCTACAGTATCTCACATCTATCATTCTGCATTGGACACAGAGGAGTATGACTGTTCTAGCAAGTTCTCCTCTGCACCAGCATCCTCCTTTATTAGATAGATCTGCTCAGGTATACAGCTGGGAGGGGAAACTGTTACTGATTCAATCTGCTAACCTCTTGTGTCAGCCTGCTGTTGATAGGAAATCAGGTCAGTCATCATGTCCCGAGGTCCTGGCCCCGCAAAGAGAGTTAAAGAGCTATTCTTCTGTGAGATCTCAGCCTAAATCTCATTCACTGGACCAGCCTCTCTGACAGAGATGTGCTTATAAATGATTTCTTTATTGTACTTTTATTGTAACTTAGTAGTAAATTATAGTAAACTTGTAATGAGTTCTCTGGGATTATTTAGCAACTGTCCCTCTGCAAAACAACCGCTGTGAACTGGATGATGCTCTAAGTCTGTGACTGAGAAGACAATTTAACTTAAGTTTCACTAGTACCTATAAATATTTCTGACAGGTCTAAGGTCAGCTAAAACAGAAACGGGTAATTATCATACACAACATAATCAGCACAAACCAGCAGTGAAATCCCTCTGCATTTTAAAAGTGAAAGTTTTGGATGAAAAGTGAGGTTTCATAGCCACTTGCAGCTGTTTATATCAAGCTCTACTTCTGCATGATGGGAAGCAGAAAATGGCTGATTACTATCACATATTTAAAGCACTGAAGCGGTGACCCTGAGGAGGCTGGGGCTGCACAAGAAGAGAGCCACGTACTGATAGGAATCAGTTTGGATGATGAGTAATCGTGCACACAGAAACACTCAGGCACTTCTAATTGGATCCAGTGCACTGTTGTTTCATACAGGTAGGTGAAAATTAACCTAAACCCTTGTGACAACTTCACAGTCCTGGAAGTCTCTTCTGTTTTACAGCAAAAGCAATAGTGTTTTAACATTTGCCATTAAAATAGCATTTAACTTTTTATTTTGTATTCATTACGTCCAAATTAGGAGCCACACTGCTTGAAAATAAGCCTGGAATCAAAGAGTGCAACTGAAAGCGGATAAACAGAGCTGCAGCTGTCTTGTTAATTGAGCAGCAACATGCTGTCAAAAATCACAGACCAATATCGCTCTCATTCTACGGTTTTATTTCTGTTTTCATGGAGTAGCATTTATTCAAATCTGTGCAGCTGGAACATATAACTCACCTTGTCTACACAATTAACTATGGTACAACTGATCAGCATTTTAGGCAAGCATCCAAACACTAGCCGCCATGCAAAATATTCCAGGCGTATAGAAAAATGAAAACGGCTGCTGTTACATCAGCAACTTTGGTAGTAGAAACAGCAATGGCAACAACAAAACTGACAGTGAAAGTGCATTATAGCAAGTTGACAGCATAGCCATAATTTAACAGGGTGTCTGCGGGGTCTTAAAAAAGTATTAAAAGTTGATAAATCAATTTAGAGAAAATTAAGGCCCTTAAAAAGTATTAAAAATTCTTAAATGCCATTTTCCAAGGTATCAAATTTTGTATCATCTTTTCATTATGTATATTTGTCCGAATAGTGGGGTTCTGCTTAGTTTATTTATGGAATCGCGCAAGATTTGACTATGGTTTGCAGACAGTTATAAGAGTTGATGTGACAAATACATCTTTAAAATATACTGTGTGAACTCATTACCCCGTTAGCTCGGAGAGCTTTATTTTTATTTTCCCTCCTCAATAAGTTTTGTCAGTTGTCTTGTTTATTAGTCTAATTCTTGTTTCTTGGGTTGCACTGGTTAGTCACTCAATTAATTATCTTGTGCTTCGTTCCCCCCTTCTGAATTATGTTGTATTGATAAGGAGTTATCACAAAGTAAGTCTGTTTAGTTGTGCTATCTTACAATCAATAATATAGTGAATGTAATTTAAAGTGTCGCTGATGTAACCAGTTAAAACTTGGATGAGGTCTTAAAATGTATGGAAAGAGTCTTAAAAAAGGTCTTGTTCTGCTTAGTTTATTTATGGAATCGCGCAAGATTTGACGTCATCTGTTACGGCGCTCACTGACTGACTGCGCCCTGCTTGTTGATCCCGCTCTCCCTGAATTTCTGACCATTTTTGTGTCCGCTCCCGCAAACATTCTAATATTGTATATAATTTTTGCGCATCAGGGCGGCGCAATATGTGGGGTATTTTGAATGAGCGCTCGCAGTCGCAGTTCAAGTTCACTTTCAATTTTGTGATCGCGCGCGCACTGTGTAAAAGGGAGCACATCCTACGATAAAAGATATTTGTCAATGAGCTCGGGATCTGTTGAGGAGCAAATCCTCCAACATCTTGTCAGTTATCTCTCC
>NW_015654134.1:36021-37650 GCF_001515625.1 Sinocyclocheilus rhinocerous
TCGCTGACTGACTGCGCCCTGCTTGTTGATCCCGCTCTCCCTGAATTTCTGACCATTTTTGTGTCCGCTCCCGCAAACATTCTAATATTGTATATAATTTTTGCGCATCAGGGCGGCGCAATATGTGGGGTATTTTGAATGAGCGCTCGCAGTCGCAGTTCACGTTTACTTTCGATTTTGTGATCGCGCGCGCACTGTGTAAAAGGGAGCACATCCTACGATAAAATATATTTGTCAATGAGCTCGGGATCTGTTGAGGAGCAGATCCTCAAACATCTTTGTCAGTTATCTCTCCTTACTTTTGACCCGTGATTAGTCAAATCTGACGTGAGGGTCATTTTTTAGGATTTTTTTACCTAAGCAAAGTCTCTCAGAACCTGACACCTTGTAATTCTGGAGACTCCAGGAAAGTTGCAGTTCTGGAAAATGGTGGTGCTGGAGACTAAATGTTTCCTGATGGTTTCACACCTAATTCTTCACATTAATTCTTAATTATTTTGCGTTAACGTTTGTCTTTTCTTCTCCACCTGTTTTTTTTTTCTGACCCCGCTGACCCAATGAGCATTTTGCTGTCCAATGGTCATGTCTTAACTTTGCAATTTCTGTATTGCATTAGTTTTGAATATTTCTCATGGGGATTTAATAATTTTTGACTTTTCAGTCTGAGTTAAACCTCTTTTTTGGCTTATTTTATCAGTAAAAGAAAACATGCCTAATAATTCTGCACACCTAAATATAAGGAGTTTTTCACTTCCAGCCGTCATGGACAATTATATATCACTCATAAATGATTAAATACAAAATGAATAGTAGTTATTAAGATTGATGTGGTTTGGAATTGGTAAAATGTGCTTGAAAAAAATATATCAGAATATCAACGTGCCTAATAATTGTTTTCAACGTGCACGCAGTGTATAAGCATTTTTAACGATTTTATTCATCTATAAGCATTTGTGAAATATTTTTATTTATTTATTTATTTTATTTAGGTGTTGGATGCAGGGTTGTTGTTATTTTCCATGAAATTGGGCTGCTTTTAAACTGTTGCCATGGGTTGATTTTCCCCAGTGGGTTAAAGGTTTGAAATATTGCACAAATTACATTTGGTTGAAATGCTTGTACTGAAACATTTTGCATTCTACCTGTAATAAAACTGCTAAATGTTTTGGGCCACACTAGTAGGAAGCATTTGAGACATATAAATGTGCATAACAATGACTGTAAATTATGTATTTTAGGGATGGAAATGACATTTTTATATTTGGGACATGGTCATTGCGCTACTTTGGGCTGTTTTTTTTTACTGGCACGGGATGCACAATTAAAATGATGTAATAGTTGTGATAATTATTTTACCTTCCATGATCATTCAGACACGATCAGGTGCAGTACTGACACTCTGTCAAGTCTGCATCAAATCAGGCACTCCGTAATCACAGGTAAACTGTCTGATTAGTCAGATGTTTGTAGTGAGAAGTGTTCCACAAAACAGCTATGGTTTGCAGACAGTTATAAGAGTTGATGTGACAAATACATCTTTAAAATATACTGTGTGAACTCATTACCCCGTTAGCTCGGAGAGCTTTATTTTTATTTTCCCTCCTCAATTGTCAGTTGTTTTGTTTATTG
>NW_015654134.1:38316-46599 GCF_001515625.1 Sinocyclocheilus rhinocerous
TAATTCTTGTTTCTTGGGTTGCATTGGTTAGTCACTCAATTAATTCTCTTGTGCTTCGTTCCCCCTTCTGAATTATGTTGTATTGATAAGGAGTTATCACAAAGTAAGTCTGTTTAGTTGTGCTATCTTACAATCAATAATATAGTGAATGTAATTTAAAGTGTCGCTGATGTAACCAGTTAAAACTTGGATGAGGTCTTAAAATGTATGGAAAGAGTCTTAAAAAAGGTCTTAAAAGGTATTAAATTTAACTCCATGATTCCTGTATATACCCTGTTTAATCATAACACATTGTAAAAGCATTTTGTTCTTCTAAACAACTGTGTGTATTTCTGAAGTAAGTCTGGCAAGAAAAACTGTGACTGTTAAAATGAGGAATGGCTGAAATACCAAAAAATCAATAATCCAGTGTTTTGAAAAGTCAGCAGGCAGGGAGGATAGATCCACTGCAACAGATTTCAGAAGCTGGAACCATATTTACTTAAAAAAATGACATTCTATTTCATGTTACACATATTAATGTGATTATTTGCAATGTCAATAACAACAGACATTGCACGGTTTGTAGTAGTCCAACATATCCATGCAGACAAATTAATCTCCTAGGATGCCTGATGCAGCTTCAAGCCACAAAAGTTGCTATAGGTAATTGTAACTCGTTTTTGGTACTGCTTTATTGTATACAAAAATAGAGAGTTTCATAATTCCTTCAGAATTGACAAACAAAAAGTCTGTATTTATTCATGACACATTCAATTACTGGGGTGCAGTGTGTCTGAAGAATGAATGTTTTCCAATGTTGCAAATGCCAATATAAGGTTGAGATGCTCAGAGGTGGGGAAAAATAAAATAAAAACCGGCCAACCCTCAGGAAAATATACACCACTGTTCAAAAGTTTGTTTATTTGGGTAAAACATTTTCTTACTATTATCAACATTTATCAACATTATCTATCATTATGTAATTGTATTTTCACACACACACACACACCCACGCGTTTACTTAGCTATCTAAATGGGGACATTACATAGACTTATATTGTTTTTATATACAGATAGTTATACACTTTTTAACCTAAACCCACCCCTTATTAATGTGATTATTTGCAATGTCAATAACAACAGACATTGCACGGTTTGTAGTAGTCCAACATATCCATGCAGACAAATTAATCTCCTAGGATGCCTGATGCAGCTTCAAGCCACAAAAGTTGCTATAGGTAATTGTAACTCGTTTTTGGTACTGCTTTATTGTATACAAAAATAGAGAGTTTCATAATTCCTTCAGAATTGACAAACAAAAAGTCTGTATTTATTCATGACACATTCAATTACTGGGGTGCAGTGTGTCTGAAGAATGAATGTTTTCCAATGTTGCAAATGCCAATATAAGGTTGAGATGCTCAGAGGTGGGGAAAAATAAAATAAAAACCGGCCAACCCTCAGGAAAATATACACCACTGTTCAAAAGTTTGTTTATTTGGGTAAAACATTTTCTTACTATTATCAACATTTATCAACATTATCTATCATTATGTAATTGTATTTTCACACACACACACACACCCACGCGTTTACTTAGCTATCTAAATGGGGACATTACATAGACTTATATTGTTTTTTATATACAGTTATGGATTGTATGAGCTAATGCTAACCCACACCCTAACCCTCAGAAAACGTTCTGCATTAAAAAAAAAAAAAAATATATATATATATTTATACCAGTTTTACAAATGAGGATGTCCCCAAAAGGAGGTTTTTGGAGATTTTGTCAGGTTTAGCTCACTTTTCGTTACAAATGTGTCCCCAAAATATGTTTAAGTAAGGCACACACACACACACACACACACGCACACTACAGTTCAAAAGTTTGAAAGAAATTAATACTTTCATTCAGCAAATATGCACTAAATTGATTACTAGTGACAGTAAAAACATGTATAGTGTTAAAAAAATTTTCTAATAAATGTTGTTCTTTTGAACAGTTGTTGTATTCATCAAAGAATCCTAAAAAATAAAAATAAAATACTAATAATGTCTCTAGGTTACGTATGTAACCATGGTTCCCCGAGGGAACGAGACGCTGCGTCGAGATCGCTTTGGGAACGCCCTTGCGTGACCGCGCTCTGAAGCACGTGTCAAATCCGTCCAATGGAGCAGCGAGACGTCACGAGCGGGGTGACGTCAGCACCAGAAAGCATAAAAGCGCATCCGGCCGGGCGCAAACCAGCTTCGATGAAGTAGCGCCTGCAGGGATGCAGGGAGTATGGCAAAGAGACGCAGCGTCTCGTTCCCTCGGGGAACCATGGTTCCATTGGACGGATTTGACACGTGCTTCAGAACGCGGCCACGCAAGGGCGTTCCCAAAGCGATCTCGACGCAGCTCGAGTTCCTGAAGGGGAATTATAATTATAATTCCCAAAATTCAGCTTTGCTATTAAATGACATTTTAAAATACAGTAAAATAGAAAACCGTTATTCTAAATTGTAATAATATTTCACAATACTACTGTTTTTACTGTATTTTTTATCAAATAAATGCAGCCTTGGTGAACATAAGAAATAACAAATCTTACTGATCCCCAACACACGCTATACAAGGCACACCAAAATGGTACATGCTGTCACTGTGCTCACTTACAATACGTATTGTGTCCATGTACAACATGAGAAAATAGATACAGAGAGGAAGAAATAATCTGACAGGGATAAAATGAAACCACATTTGTATAAACAAGCACGTTTGCTTTGTACCTGAAAGAATGGCTGTGATGTGACATCTGACATGACAGATAATCATGAAGAATTAATCATTTTTCACGCTAATAAACAATATGCGATAAAGTATATATTTGTCAAACATGTCACAACAGTAATGTCAATCCTCAGATTTGTTTGATGTGCCACATGTGAAAACCAACTAATAATTTAAGCACATTTTGCTCAAGGTGTTCAGCTAAATTCATGGCAGAGACTGACAGGATTACCTCTAATTAGTTGGGAGAATTGTTTTGAACCACAACAAAAGTAGCTCAAAATGTCAGCGCATCAGACTTTCTTACTGAGCCTTATTCTCAAAGCACAAGAGAAAGCCGACATCAATGCACAGTGACGTGGCAGGCGCACATATGGAGTCTATTACTTTCCACCTCCTCCTCCACATCACCAAAATACAGGCAGTGTCGCCATGCTAACCAATTCTCATATTCCAGTAAAAAGCACAAAAATACATTTCAGCCTGCCAGCAGTCATGCGGTCAAGCTCCTACAAAGAAGAGAGGAACCACACGGGTACTGAGAGCCCAACCACAAACACACACTTCTAAACGCACAGCTGCAAGTATACTGGGAGTGTCTGAGGACTATTTGTGTCTATTTGCGTCTGAGGACTGCAAGCTAACATTTGTTGATTAGCAAATGGAAATTTGAAGTTTGGGGTTCGTTTTGGGCTTAATTCAAGTGGAAACTTTAACCAGTTTACTTATTTGATAAGGATCTTTGTTATAACAGTAGAAGTAGCAAGTCTAATTTACATATATTACCGTTGGCACCAAGAGTGTTAACAAGCCTCTTTATTCAACCTCACCTCAGAAAAACGACTTCACGTGAAGTGTGTCTAATATTTCTAATCAGAACGGGAATGAACTTGCAGCCAGTTTTATGATTAGAATTAATAATCAGAAATAACGAGATGACTGCTCCATTAATATTTCACATAACAGTATCGTGCAGAATACGTAAACAACAGAGGGATGTGCTGCACAAAGTGTAATTGTCATTTCTAATTTTCTGCCCAGACAAGACAAAACAGGCGTGCAAGACGGGGAAATATAGATGCTTGGCAGACCTTCCTGTCTCACTGTGTAAATGTGGTGTAGTCCAATTAGGTCTCAGAATACCAAGAACAGACACACGCACACACGCACGCGCACACACACACACACCTTGCGGTAAAAGGACAGGAAAAGAATGAACCTTCTGTGAGTCATCAGGTTTACACAGAGACTTGAATCTCTTGCTTAGAAAGACTGAGCCTGTCAATCCACATCACATTGAGACTTCTGCCACTTCACAGGAGGTTCAGCCTGGCAGGAACAAATCTGTGTGCTTTCTGCATTGAAACACCATGAGAGTTTCAAATCAATTTGCAGCAAACTTTTCTACACAAACATTTCGTCTCCTAAATAAAAAGACTATGACGGTGAGAAGAGGAAGAAGAAAACCAACATCTGGGCTGAGAGGATGAAGATGGAGATGTGGAGGGCTGAGATTTTGTCCGTCGGCACTGCACAGTAGAGCGGTGCCATTGGTAAACACAACATGGAGGACCAGGAGGAATGAATAAATGCTATTTTCCATTTACCTGCACCAGTGAATCCTTGAGAGATACAGGATTGGATGTAGAGCAGAGTGACATGAGGCATATAACTGTTAGCACAGAAATTGTGGCAAGGCATACCTGGCCCTCTAACTCCCTCTTTCTCTCGCTCCTATGGAGGAAAAAAACACAGAAATAAAGCCAAAAGAAAAGCTCCATGTTGTGCTCAAAATGGCTTCAGCGCTGCAATCAAGCATTTCTGTGTAGCCAAGGGTCAGAATGGAAAATTTGGGATTAAACACAGTGTGCTGGTTGATATTTATTGAAAGATTAGAGGACATTTATGCAAACAGAGAAGCCCTGCACTCGGATATTTGCATTTATTTCCAGGCACCATTTGGTGTTCAAATAAAGAGAAAAATAAATGTGTAAAGGGCTATAATCATGGGAATGTGTATAATTTTAAGCTTCAAATTCTACGCACTCATACATTTGAACTGTTCAAATAAAAAGAGACATTTTTTTCTGTGTAATAGACTTTGCATTGACTTGAATGGGAAAGTAGCGATTGCGGTTCATTAGGGTTGCAGTCATTATGTTGGCCGCTGATTGTGTGGCAAGTACTTTGCCCCCAAATTGACCTTTCCCATCTGTTGCTCAAGAATTAGGCCTATAAATTGTCAGTAAGACGTTGTAGTTTAGATATTTTGCCTCCATTGTAGACAAAACTGCCAAGAAACACACACAACTCTCTATATAAGGTTTTTGTCTCATTCTCTAGTACACAGACACAAGCACACATGCACACTTCAGATTACGACACTATAGCAATAAACAAGATTGATCCCAAAACATCAGCTGTAACTTCATGCCAACAGTACCAATAATGCCCCTTAACACACATTCATATTAATCATTGACCTTTGCAAATATAGAAAAGCACTCACAAAAACAATTATCCAGTAGGATATGATAAAGTAGGCAATTTCATGCCCTACTGCTTGTGTTGTTGGGTGCTAGTCAAGCTGATTTGTAAATCACAACTGTATATCATCTTTATTCTTAATTTTGCATCCTTAACTCCCACACTGTACTCTGCCAAAGACTGAAATATTGAGAAGTACTTAAATATGTGTTAGATACTATATCTTATACCATATCATGTCAATATTCAAAAACAAAAACAATGTTTTCTTAAATTCTTTAACACGTCAACTTCTTGAAGCAAAACTAGTCACATGGGGAAGGGAAAAAACCACAACAAAAAAGCAGATATGTTATTATTTACTGTTTTCCTATTCTGTGGTTGACATTTAAGGATGGAAACTTAAGAAACAAAAATAAATCTTAGATGGCAACACATGAAAAATACATGAAAATTAAACAGCTGTACTGCTACAATCTTGGCTTAGAATGAAGGGTTAGTGTTATAGACTACCTTTCAAAGGTTTGGGGTCTTTTTTTTAAAGATATGAAAACTTTTATTTAACAAGGACACATTAAACACATCAAACGTGACATTCATAATGTTACCAACAATTATATTTGAAATAAATGCTGTTCTTTGAACTGTAAAATGTAATCTACAGTATCGAGTAATGGAGTAAAATATATATATATAAATTTAAATTGTAATAACTGTTATGCAGAATATTCTAGTTTTACTGTATTTTTGAACAAAAGAGCCTTCTATCAAAACTCTTTCCAACTTCAATCGTTTAAACGATAGTGTATGTGCAGATAATATGCATTATTCTGTAAATATGTACATTTCATAGTCATTTCAAATTAAATACAACTGCTAATTGTTTTTTTGTTGTTGTTGTTTTTTACATAAAACATATATCATATAATCAAATAAAAACTAATCTGTGACATTGACATTGTGAAATACAAAAGGACATTTCCATTTAAGCAGAATATGTTGTGACACATACAGTACAGACATATTATCACTAGAGGCCTCTGACTGATGGACACCACAGTGTATCTACGTTCAACTGTACTTTTTTTGTGCTATAAACTATAATAGTGGTTCTGAGCTATTTACTTTCTCTTTATCCCCCATGGGATTTATTCAATTCAATTCAAGTTTATTTGTACAGCGCTTTTCACGATCAATTGACGGAGCTCAAAGTCAAAACACACAACCATTTATCTCCTTCTCTTCCCCTAACACTTTTCTTTTTCCCTCTACACTTGACGTATTTATAGTAGCAGTCTCATGGTGAACGTTCTTTATGCTATAAAAGTTATTTTCAAAAAAATCAGTTTAAGTCTCAATTAAAATTCTAATTGTCTTCATAAAGAGTACTGTAATTAAACTGGTGCAAATATTGCTTTATGTGTAGTTACAGATCACAAATACAATCTACATAGTAATGTATGACTGATCAGTCATGTTTTATATCACACCTATTTGTAAAGTAAATTAGAGTAAGGTGACATTTTCAAAACATACCCACTAATATGCATCATTGACATGCATTTCTATTTGCATTTGGACTTCACTGACTAAAAACTAATATTTGATCATAATTTTAAACTTATTAAAATAAAACATTATTTAAAAAAGGGGATTTTAAAACCAAAACATGTCTCAGCACAGGTGGTATATGAGATGAGTTGTAGGTGGAGCTGAACCTACCAGAGATGCAGTTGCCAGCCATTCTGCACTCATTTGGTAAGCTACCATTTTTTTCTCTCAGCATTAAAGTACTGTGTGTTCTCACCTCCCTCTTCCTCACTGCATACCGCTCTTCACACTGCTTAGGTAATTGGAGCTCTGTGTCTCTCTGCTCCTGACACCACACATCTCAGAGGACAGTCAGACCCTTTTCCTTTTCCCTTGTGTGTTTTTTATTTTGTATTTTTTCCATTGGATTCAAATGATTGAAATGACTAATAGCCCATTTAGTGATGCATGAGTTGTGTTAGCTGAGGGGGAAAAGCCATGAGCTCAATAAACAGCTAAGCAGGATGCAGTAAATTTTGACCACAACTTTCTCTCCAGCCTGATCTTATTACAGGTGTTTGACTCTAATCATGCACATCTGGATCCCAGTGCTGAAATCTGTTCCTCTTTGTTTATAAAGGTAAATAAGCATGTGCTCTGACTCGACCGAAATCTGTTCAACTGTCTATTTTTTCATGGTGATTCTTTTTTCAAGAATTGATCTTAAATGTTTATTAGTGAATTAGTATATTATATATATATATATTACTGTATAAGTTCTACAGTTCTTATACTGTATAAGTTCTTTATTTAGTTCCATACAATGTCATAACATCTGCAGATTTTTACAGTGTGTCAAGAAAAACACAATACTCAACAACTCTTTTTTTTTTTTTTTTCCCCGAAGAGGTCACTTCCAGCCATCCAGCCAAAATAAATAAATAAATGCATACACTATATGCATGACGTTGACATCCATGGACACAAAACAAATAATTGTTTATGTCAAAACCTGTAAGCACTAATAAGAGCCTAGCAACAAAACAAACATAGCACTATGTGGAGAAAGCTATATGATCATATTTGTAAGGGTTTGACTGCATTTCAAGAAAGAAACAGCATATTCAATTTAATTCTGGCAGTTATGTGAGCCCAACAGGGTGATCTGAATAAAAGTATAACTTATTTCTAGAGGCTGAAAACCAGGTTTGCAAAACATTGGATCTGGTCAAGGGAGATTGCAAGCAGACCAGTGAGTGTTGATTTCCAATAATCAGTTTAAAGGATGGCTGAGATTTGAACAAGAAACTAGGAGGATTTGCATGAATCAAGATTTAGGTGGCAAGACTAGTCAGCATCATGCTGTGATATTTTATGTGCCTTTTAAAGCAGCAACATTTCAACTGCACACTCTTAAAAATGTTCCAAAAGGGGGTTTCTGCAGTGATGCCATAAAAAAAAAAAAAAAAAAAAAACTTTTTTGTGAACATTTCAGTGATATTTTTTTT
>NW_015654134.1:46655-51263 GCF_001515625.1 Sinocyclocheilus rhinocerous
AAAAAAAAACCTTCAGTGAGCAGTTCTTAAAAGAACCATTTTATTTTCTTAGAATAAAATTGAAATAATCTGAAGAACCCCTTTCCACTAAAGAACCTTTTGTGTAATGGAAATTGTCCATAGATGTTGAGGTTTCTTCATTCTTCATGTAACCAGATGCCAATAAAAAGAAAACTTTGTTTAAGAGTGCCTAGTGAAATTCTTCAGGCAAAATTGTCCTCTCTCAGTTTTGATTATTCATTCTGGCAGTCACATCACTGTCCAAGTGAAAATCAAAAATGTTGTACCATGTGATTTCTGGCCATCTTTTGTGGAGAAGCTGAAATAAGATCCTAGTCTCCTGTTAATAAGCAAAGGACTGCCCTCCTGGAGCTAAACCACAAATTGTTTTTTTATTAAAGCCTGTAAATCTGTTTTAGTAAGTGTGTAGCACAGTCCCAGTCTGTACGGGCAAGGCCTCTTAAAAGCATCCAAAGAGAAAGAATTAGTGGCACTGGTATTCTCTTGGGCCGAATGATACATTAAAAACGAGGCGAGGGGAGTTGCAGTGGCTCGTGTTATAGAATGCCACCTCTTCTCTATCACTGCTGTTCTATTTATGTTTCAAAGGGAGATAATTACTCCAGATCCAGGCTGTTAAAGGCAATTACCACATAAAGAGAATGAGAAGGGTTTACTAAAAATGTTGTCGTCCAAATCCATTAAAAATGCTAGATTGATACCAGACTTGAAAGCATCTGCACGTGGAACCAATTAGAAAGTTAATTGGTTTATGATTGGGGAAAACAATTCAAAGCAAAGCACTATAGATGGGTTATGAAAGGGACAACCGCCTTTCCGAGCAGATCACGTGTATAGGGCCTATGTGCAGGCTTGCGAAAATATACACATTTGTCTCGGAGCCACATTGTTCCTTAAGTAAAAAAAAATCCTGTTCATATCTGACCCCCATATTGCAGAAAGTAAGGACACTCTGATGTCATTTGATTTTACACCACAACACACAGTTTGAGCTTCTCTCTTCTGCAATAAAAAACAAAAACAACAAAAACAAAGTAATAACAAAAAGCAGACACCACAGTGATGGAGAGGACTTTAAAACGTGGATGAGTATTCCACAAGTTCACTCTTATAAGGAGATGGAAATAATAAATCGGAAGAATGGGACTGCAAAGTATAACATGATGCCGTAAAAGTGTAAAGCGAACACACACAAAAATTATTAAATAGTTAATATGATGGCCCAGTTTTACTATTGTGCCAATGTGCAGAGTAATGTCAACTTTAAACTGCTACGTTTTGCTAACAGTAGTGCTCTCAAGAGTTGTTTTCCTTCACTAAATGCACCATGCAGTTTTAAGGTTTGTGCAGAAAAATATTCAATCCAAATAGATTGTTATTTATTTAATTATTTACTGCAGATAAGACACAACACGTGTCTATATAAAAGTTTTACTTTAAAAAATAATAAAATAAAAGTAAATAATATGTAGAAAAAATACAGAAACCCTGTAAAGACCTCAAAATAGCTGATGCGTTTGGGCTGGTCATCGATAAAACCTGTGGCACTGTGGTGAAATTGTTTGGTAGATTGCAGAGCACAATCCCTGCATAGTGCTGAATAGTCATTTGAGAGGAAACAGCCCATGGACATTGATTGAAGCCTTGCTACACTCTCTCGTGCAGCCAGAATGCTGTGGTATACCTCTACAAGGGAAGGAAGATGATGGAAAAAGTCAGAGAGGGGAACAAAAAAAAATCTGAACACAGGCCTCTCTTCTGCTGGTGCCACCCAGGCACATTTTTCTTCCATAAAAGTATATGTGACTGCTGGGATGGGGGCGAATGAGGAGTGTTTTTGTTTGGAATCGAAACCACTGTGAACTTGATAGGCCCTCATGTCTATTAAATCACTGTGCTTTGCTTATTTATTTAGCCACTTGCATCATTCTCCGCTCTGACTCTGTCCACTTTCACAGTGGTGACAACAAAGCCAGGATAATTTTAGTGAATAAAAGCCTGTGTGTGATCTAAAAGTGGCATTGTGCAAGTCATGCTCCTTATTGAACTTTTATTGGTCACTGTGCACTCGTACGGAGGGGAGATTCTCCTGGGAGGAGGCCAACGTTTAAATCAATAGCAAGTGAAACCTCCTCCTTTTACTCCTTTCTCCATTTCTCTCTTTCTCACACATATTATGTACACTCTATTTATACACACTGTATTTTCTTAGTCAGAGAGTTATTGCAAGTATGGTTAAAGCACACAAAGTTGACCACCTTTGCAAATAAATCAAGACAATTTGTTCCTCCCACAGAGTGAAGAATTTCAATTGTATTATTCATCTTGCATGTCTCTAATTCAGCACAGACCTTCTTTAACCTTTCATGAAAGGCAAGCAGTTACAAGCCTGAATCTAATAAGTTGGATGCTTGGAGTCTTGAGAAAAAAATTAAAGCAAATTAGATTAGACTCTGCATTTGATCTAATTGTGGGAGTCAAGACGTTTACTGTCTTTTTTCACCCATCCCTTTGTGTGTGTGTGTGTGTGTGCGTGTTTTTGTGACAAATGAGGACATAAATGTGTATAATGACAAGGGTATGACATAGGTATTACAAGGAGAAGGTGACTTTTCAGGACATTACCCCATGTCCCCACTTTTCAAAACGCATATATATAACACAGAATGGAGTGTATTGAAAATCTGAAATAGCACAAAGTTTCCTGTGAGGGGTAGGTTTAGGGGTAGGGTTGGTGTAGGACAATAGAACAAGGGTATGACATAGGTATTACAAGGAGAAGGTGACTTTTCAGGACATTACCCCATGTCCCCACTTTTCAAAATGCTTATAAATCACACAGAATGGAGTGTATTGAAAATCTGAAATAGCACAAAGTTTCCTGTGAGGGGTAGGTTTAGGTGTAGGGCAATAGCACATACAGTTTGTACAGTATAAAAACCATTACGCCTATGGGATGTCCCCACTTTTCACAAAAACAAACCTGTGTGTGTGTGTGTGTGTTTTGCACCAGGACATGACATTCTTCATATTCCTGAAAAAAAAAGCCAATTACTTTTATAAACTGATCTGATATGACCTTGTAAACAAGACTTACAATTTAATATTTTATACTGAGGAATCTGGAAGAAGAATTTGTAAAAATAAATAAATAAATGAAATAAAATGCAGACACAACCTCTGAAATGTTACATTTGTTTTAGAAAGTGCATTTGGTCACAGATACATAATCTCAGTGAGAAAAAAATAAAGACATAAAAAATAAACCTACCTAAATTGACATGTCCATAGGCAAAACGCTGAAAATACCCAGCTTGGTGCTCACCACCTTAATTGTTCTTTCTCTAATATTATCCAAAACTCTCAATTAATCTCTCAATATCTCCAAATCTGTCCGTGTATCCCCTTGGTTGAGGTCTGTGTATGTCTAATGTTTGTTTCATGCTAAGCAAAGGAGAAATGGGAAGCAATTTGAACATGTTTTGAGGCAATTTGCACCATTCTAAAAGTGATTGAGCCTAGCCAGCTAATTAGACATTTACATTTAGGAACTAAATAAACACAACTGGCAGAAAGAACAAGAGCAGAAGACATAAGAGTCATTATCATCTAAGCCAACTGATTAGTCTGATAATGAGAGAAAGGCAATGATTCCTTAAGAAATGCTCTGAGCCCAAGCTTTATAGCCTTTAATGCCAGCCTTCTCAATCCTGAAATCTGCGGGAGTCAAATGGAAATCATGCTAACGGCAGCAAACACGGGGAACTAATTAACATTATCTACCTCATAACTGCCTCAGACGTGCTACGGTGCAGCTGTACTAAGCCCTACTTTCTTTCATCCACTAGATACTTCCTTTAAGAAATTCAAAAAAGGAAGAAAAAAAGAGCAGGTGAATGAAGAAAAAAGCAATAAAAGTCTCTGATAACCTCCAGGGCTGCTGGTCTAATCGTAATGTACACTTTGAGCTACGGGCCAAGGGGCAGAGCCGAGTGCTATGATGAGCTGCAGGCCTTGAAGAACGATGACTAAGCAGGATCAGCAGCCTCAGTTTTAGGATGTAAACAGATGTAGAACCACAGCTTGAGAACTGCAGGCCTCCAGGGTGCCGGGCGAGCTCTTCATTCATGAAATCTATCGCGACCGAGCGTTGAGAAAGGCTCTGCCTCACTGCGTTGACTTGGCCTGTTTTGTAATTAAGTAGCTGGATGATTCGCCTCATTTCACGACTTATAGGTCTGGAGCTTGGTTAAGATGAGAATTCAACCTCCAGGACTGGCAGACTGACGGGCTGAACTGGCCCTTACTGCTTGGCCCCAGGGCCTGGTGACAGAAAGAGTAAAGTGACATGCTAATGGAGGCCCAAACGGAGAGGAGCACAATCAAACAGGCTTTTCACACTGGAACGGAGAAAATGCAGCTATTAACTCTAGAGAGTGAGTTACAGAGAGCTCACATTAGATGATTAAACACTGTTTAGTGATAAACTCCACAGAGTCGGGCCCTGATTTACTAACATCCCAAACAGAAGCTACTGATTTGTTTGTCCAATCTAACAAATTGTGTTTTATAGGCATGTTGCAGATA
>NW_015654134.1:51344-55529 GCF_001515625.1 Sinocyclocheilus rhinocerous
ATATATATATATATATATATATATAATGCAACAATGTAAAAGTCTTTAATATCACTTATAAGCCCACAATTGTGAATGTAAATAAGCTACACATCACACATTGAGATAATGGAGCCACAACACAAACAAAAAACCTGTTATACCTTAAATGCTCTTTTGTGGAAAATACTTTTATGTCATTACTAGTTAAATTAGTCACAAAAGCTTCTATTACCAATTAAAAGCATAATTTTAGAACTAGTAACTGAGGTATCTCTACTAACAATTAACTAAAAAAGAGGTGGAACCCTAAGAAAGAAAGCTGTCAGTTAAATGGCAATAAGGAAAATCTTGATATAGGAATATATAACCTACCCCCCCCCCCTTATACTATACTGTGTTTGTTTATACAACAATACATTACGTTCACTACAAAACAGTTTCCATATCACATTAATGCATGTCAGCAGTCCAGGGCATTGAGATTGTCTGTATTTTGTGTTCTGTCTTCATTTTGCCACAGTGAAAGCAGCCAATGCACAGAGACAAATGAGATTAATACCTGCTTTTCAGTGCTATTAATTTGCACACACATTTGCTATTTCCGAAACTACTGCAGGCATAATAAATCACTATGCGTGTAAGGAGGCACGCTCAAATTTCATATTCATTAATGGAAACCCACAAAAATGACAAGACAAGCTACTTTGCTTGTGTAAAAGGTAGTCAACAGTAGACTACATAAAAAGATCAGCTCCGACATTTTTGTTGGTTACTACTTAAAGTGAAAAGTTCAGTGTGTACTCATTGAACCTTCATTAAAAGTATTGATTAAGAACCACAATTTTGTTCATGATGATCCGTAATGTCATCCAAAACACTGTTTTTGTACAATTTGTTTACACTCAGTGGTCTTCTGAGGAAAAGTGCTGTGTTTCTGAGTTAACACTGCGGGGAGATTTCATCAGGAAAGAAGCCTTCGCTCAGAATATACATATTATCTATGCACATTTCTCAGCAGAACTCAAATTGGATGACCTGGTTTCAGTTTCTGTTGATCTCCTACACTTCAAAAAAAATAATTGTGGATCATATTTCCAGCATTAGCATGTAATAGATGTGTGTGCCTATCTCCTCTCCGAATAATGTGGAAGTTTAGGAGGTGGCTATATAGTGACATTTGCCACAGACACGAGCTATACAAATGCAAATGTAATCTGCCTGTCCTCCTTGAGATCCTAATTGTTTGCAGCTGCACTCCAATCTTTGGGATAAAAGCAGTATTTGCTTCTATTGGAGTCTGCTCTGACTGGAGAACACTCTCTCATGAAGGCATATCATTTAACCATTTCTGGCGCGGAGGAAAACAGATCAGTGTCAACACCAGACGACTGCACACTAATCCAGGCATTAGACTGAAGGTCATCTGGCTAACATTACTAAAATAAATAGCTTAAAAGTTCAGGTTTTGGTGTCACAGGATTAAAGAATGTCTCTGACTAAATGAGGTGAATTGTAAATAGAAAAACTGAGCCAGCGATAATGCAAAAGCACCATGATGTTACAATGGCAATGCCATAATGGCCTTTACTAAAGTGCATAAATTAACTTTTAAAAATTCAACAGTCCAGAGTCAATTATTCAGTTTCTACCACATGTACATTTGTTAATCTCATTTGTTTATCTGTAATATTTTTTCCATGTTTTGACCGTACAAATCATACAAATCTGTCACGCTTCTGTGTGTAGAACTATATATTTAAACCACTGATTGAGCCTATTATGAAAGCATTACTCAAGTGGCATTAACTATAGTTAAGGCTAAATAGTTATTGTGATAAGGTATGTGAGTGATCATGATGTGTCAGAAGTCAGGCTTTTTTCTGAAAGAAACTACTACTTTAATTCAGCAAGGACGCATTGAATTGATCAAAAGGGACAGTAAAGACATTTATAATGCTACAAAAGAATTAATTTTCAAAGAAATTCCATTCTTTGTTCTTTTGAGCATTCTATTCATTAAATAATCCTGAAAAAAGTATCATGGTTGAAGTCTTCAACAATAATAATAAAAGGAAATGTTTCTTGAGCACCAATCATGTGACCCTGGAGATTGCAGTAATAGCTGCTGAAAATACAGCTTTGCCATCAAAGGTATACATTACATTTTAAAACATATTTAAATAGAAAACAGTCCTTTTAAATTGTAATCATATTTTACGATATTACTGTTTTATTTGATATTACTTTGTAAGGTAATAAGGTAATATTGATATTGATATTACCTTATTTTTGATCAAATAAATACAGCATCGGTGAGCATAAGAGGAAAAAAAAAATAGTACAAACCCAAAATCTTTTGAATGGTAGTGTACATGCCACATACATTATTGCATATTTTGCCTTTTTGTCTGGACGATTGAAGTTAAAAAACAAAACAAAACATTTTTACCTTTTTTTTTTCCTAGTGATGATCACAAGATAATCAGCACCTCAGAACAGTCAACTAGTCAGAATCAAGAATTCAGCAATGCTTTAATATCAAATATGAATTGTGTCAACGATCAAAGTACAATGGTATTAATCTAATCATCTGATTACCATCACAGTATAAAGGTTCCATTATTTTTATTTATGTATTTTTAATTGTATTTCATTTTAATATTTTTTTAAGGGAGATTTTTTTTTCCTTAATGCAAAATTATTATTATATTAATATTAACTACTTAATATTAATTTTAATTTTGTATTATTATTATCAATATTATTATCATAACATACTAAATAAGTTTACCCAGACATATGGGTAAAATACACATGTAGATGCAACAAAAGAAAGAAAAAGTGAGTGAAAGCTGTAGTGAAGACTGCTGTAACGGCAGTCTGCTTGTGGTCAGGCATAAGGCTTCATGTGGGAATAAGAGAGAGATAAATGAATAGGGGACAGCGACAAGGGCAAAGCTCAAAGGAGAGCAGCATGAGACGAGTGGAGCATTTCAGCACGGCCTGCTTCTCATTAACATTCCTCTACATTTAGAAGAGCAGAGAGAAAGCCACACACACACACACACACACACACACACACACAATCACCCCTATCATCATCACATCTGACCTCGTTTTATACAACTTAGCCTCAACAGCTTAGCCAGTTTGAAGCAAGAGGGGGGAAAAAACTAATCGTAATCTGAAAGCTCTACCAATTTATTCCTGGAACTGATTCATTAAAAATATGTCAACATTTCTTAATTAATCCCTCAGATATGTCAGATTCAGATGTTTACACACAAGCAAAATATCTAGAAGCAAAATTCCACAAATGAATAGTCGGGTATTACTGTAAGAGCAAAAGCCCTGGTCTGTTTAATGAGAGCAATCAAAATACTAAACACACCACACGGCATTGAGTCTTATGATTCTAGTCCAGACATTTTGGTGTTTGTGGTGTGGCTGGAAAAGGATGAAGGTTTTGTAAGGTTTAATTGCTGGCTATGTGTTGCTGCATATAACCAATTTAAAACTTGTTCTGGAAAGTATGGGTGTTCTGTAAGTGTCTGTGAGCATCCCTGAAAACAGATGACTGCCTGTGTCCATCGCAGAGGGTGTGCATCTTCATTAATGTCCAATCAAAATCCAATTACAGCCCCTATCGGTGCAAATTAAAGCCGTTTGCTTTAAAATGCTACTGCGGGCTGAAATATTTCCAATCACTGCAACACTTGATTATCACTCTGTCAGGATCAGCCTTTGGAAAATTAAGTATGGCATGTTAGGGGTTTATAAATTCCCCCGCCCGTTTTGCCTGTGGCCTATATACTATAAACTGTGTGAGAACACAAACTGCAGCAAACATGGCAAAATAAATAAATAAATAAATAAAAATAAATAAATAAAGAGTCCGACATCTGGCACAAGGACATGCCCATTAACTAGATGTCCCCTGAGTGATGTCATCCAGTGCCCTCAGCAAGGCCATAGTTCTCACGGGCAATGAGAGCACATTCCCTTAGTTCAGATCAGGTCTAGAAGGGTCAGATAAGTATGAATGAAAGTCTGCTAATACTGGAAAATAAATAAATGCATACATACATAAATACATACATACATATATACATATATACAGTGGGTATAGAAAATAATCACCCCTATAAAATAATCACATTTTGTTGCAAATCAGGAGATGGATACAAAAAAATAAAATAAAAT
>NW_015654134.1:57423-60638 GCF_001515625.1 Sinocyclocheilus rhinocerous
AACCTTCCCTTGATGTCCATGATGGAAAGAAAATGGTATTACTGGAATTTTGTGTTTATTTCTTAAAAAGACAAAACAGTTGCAGAATATGAACATTTATGCACAGACAGAGAGGGAAATCACTGGAACACAACTGTGTCCAACATTGCTGCGAGGCACTGCACAATATTGGATGTCATAAGAACATCCACATGCTCTTCCAAATGCCGTTTGGGATCCTACAAAGAGAAAGAGAATAGCAGGTCCATGAAGTCCTGTAAACTTTATGAGACTGCAAAAGGTCAGATATTTTGAACTGCTGCTACTGACGAGTATTTGCCAGGTCACCTACAGTAAATACAGTAACAAACCACCAACAATATAAATATTAAACAAGAAGAAACTAGTAACCTGTTTTCCGACATTCTTAATGGCAAGTTGCTCAGGAGTCATTTTGTCCTCTTCCTCTACAGCCTGAGGGACAAAAACAAAAAAAGGTAAAATATTATATTTCACAAAAACATGTCATAGGGTACAATTGTTAAAAAAATATTTCCTACAGAAAAGCTGCACGTCAGTTCCACACTTAAATTGTGAGACTTGAGAGCAAGAATCCCTTGTCATTGTACTTTTTCTTACCTTATTGTAGTTTTTAGCCAGTTCGAGCATCTCCTTGACGATGGTCTCATTCAGTTTGCAGTGTTCACTGTAATCCTGCAGGGTCAGACCCTCCATCCAGCTTTTCTTGTGGAGGTTCAGCAACATCTGAACACAAACACACACTATGACTGTCTAGTTACAACAAATGAAGAACGAAAAGCATGTTTAAACATTTTCTACAAGTTCAAACCTTCTGTTCCAATTCATTCTTCCTGTAGTTAATGGTAATGGAGTAATAATGTCTGTTGAGCCCATGAATCAAAGCCTGCAAAAAAGAAACAACCCGTAATAAACAATAGTAAGAATATATATAATAAATATTTAACTTATTTTTAAAAAATATTTATCGTAGAGAGACATATAGAAAATGAACCTGAATAGAGGGCTTGTTGAGGTGTCCCAGGTTAGAAGTGGTTTGACGTGGCTCGTGACCCAGTACCATCATATTGGCATTTATTAGCCTGAAAGCATCAATCACAACCTGGAGAGAAAAAATAAAAAGTGCCGTTCACGTCACTGTAGCTAATTAATGGCTTATAAACATGTTTTGTTTTGTTTTTAAGTTTTAGTTTTAATGCATTATGGGAGCTACAAAGCAACCACACTCTGTTTCTAGAGAGTGAGAGGACACCAGTAAATAAAATTTGATGTAATCCAAAGGAATAAAAGATAGAGAGAGACACACATTTACAGTAAGAGCACAGGCTTTGCAACAATAGCTAATGCTTTGTGCTGTCACATCACATATGCGATGACAGCAAACCTGAGCTCACATACAGGTCAGGCCTGCCCACACAAACACTGTGTAGAGCATATACACACATACACATAATGGAGGAGAAGTGACAGACAGTTTAGGGTGGTGATGATATAAACCCCTTCTCCACCATAGGGCAGAGTGGTTCTAGTTGTAAAACCATGCCATTCTGGGCCAGTTTTTTCTGCGGTGGTTCTATGAATTCAGGATTAGACTGTATGTTACTTTAGAGACAGCTTGATACTGTAAACATTGGAGCAAGTGTACCATTGAGGATGATCATATCATATACACTACTGTGCAAAGTCTTACGCCATTAGAATGTCACCAACAAAAAATGGTTTTAAGTAGGAATGCACCGAAATTATCGGCCGAAAAAGCCATTTTCAGTTTTCGGCCAAAAATAGGCTATATGGCACACCGCACCGCCCAGCAGTGTTCAGCACACCGGTTTCTCTCCCTATAGCCGGATTTTTGATGGAGTTCTTGCTTTGGACAAAAGAGTGTTAAGTAGGGGAGGGATTGTGTAGAAAGTATCGATCACACACACACATACACGAAGTAACGCCTCCTGAACCCTGGGGACTCGTTAGATCCTGACTGAAGCAAATGGTGTAAAATCCTGCAGTGTCCCGCATCTGTGCTGAGGGGGACGTTCCCTCTGTCAGGATGTGCGGTGTGAGTGTGTGATCCTCACATGGTGTATTATCATCAGGCACAGGAGAAAGATAGAGAGACCATGTAGTGCTGAAACCATGAAGAACTCACAACACTCTTTAAACCATGTAAACTCGCACCATGTTCACAGAGACGCTGGAGATGTGGGATATGAATATTTTAAAATGGAAAACAAACAAGCGCAAGGCAATGCAATGAAACCTTCCAGGTCAAATGCTTCAACTAAAGTTAAAGTTCAGCTAAAAGTTTAATTGCCTGTCCCCATCCCTGACTCAAATATATAAAGTAAAGATATATTAAGTAAATTATATTATTTGTCAATGACTCTCCATGCTAATAAATAAATATGTATGCATGGCTGCATTATTTTTGTGGAAAAACACAGAAAGAAATAGGATTATTTTTGAAATATTATTACAATTTAAAACATCCGTTTACTATCTTAATATACTTTAGAATGCATGTTTTTCCTGTGAAGCAAACAATCCACTATGGGTGGCAAGGCACTGTCAAAAGATTTCTGGGATAAAGTTGTGGACAGGCACAAGTCAGGAGATGGATACAAAAAAATGCAAAGGCTTTATCAATGCCTAAAAGCACAGTGAAGTCTATTATTAAGAAGTGGAAAGTATTTGGTACAACACAGACCCTCCCTGGATCAGGACGTCACTCAAAACTGGATGAAAGAGTCAGGAGGAAACTGGTCAGAGACCAAGAGGCCTACAGCAACTCTGAAGCAGTTGCAGGAATTTATGACAAAGAGTGGTCATTATGTGCATGTGACAACAATATCACAAATTCTCCACAAATGTGGCTTGTATGGGAGGGTTGCAAGAAAAAAGCCACTCCTCGAGAAACACAAAACACACCTTGAAGATTCTGAGGCAGATGAGACTAAAATTTAATTATTTGGCCTCAACACCAAATGCATACATAAATACATACATACATATATACATATATACAGTGGGTATAGAAAATAATCACCCCTATAAAATAATCACATTTTGTTGCAAATCAGGAGATGGATACAAAAAAATAAAATAAAATCAAGGCTTTATAAATGCCTAAAAGCACAGTGAAGTCTATTATTAAGAAGTGGAAAGTATTTGGTACAACACAGACCCTCCCTGGATCAGGA
>NW_015654134.1:61016-67457 GCF_001515625.1 Sinocyclocheilus rhinocerous
GGGGTGTTTCTCTGCAGCAGGGACTGGAGCACTTGTCAGAATAGAAGGAAAAATGGATGGGGCAAAATGCCATCAAATTCTTGAGGAAAATCTGCTGCCCTCTGTCAGAAAGTTGTCAATGGGAAGAAGATTTATCTTCTAACATGACAATGACCAAAAGCACACAGCAAAACTGACCACAGTGGTTGAAGGAGAAAAAGGTGAATGTCCTTGCATGGCCTAGTCAGAACCCAGACTTAAACCTCACTGAAAATCTGTGGAATGACTTGAAGACTGCAGTCCACAAACGCTCACCATCAAATTGAACTGAACTTGAGCAGTTCTTCAAAGAAGAGTGGGCAAATACTGCAAAGTCGAGATATTCAAAGTTAGTAGAGACAGAGACATATTCCAACAGACTAAAGGCTGTAATTAAAGCAAACGGTGGTTCAACAAAATACTGACACAAGGGGGTGATCCTTCTTCTAACTCAGTGATTTTATTTTTTTTTATTATTTTTTTTCCTGATATGTAGGTGTTATATATTCCACTTGGATGTTATAAGTTGCACTAAGTAAATACAGCTGGGCAAAACAAAAAGTGTGCCCATCTTCATTTCAGTAGTTCCTAACTGAAGCATTAAACATAATGAGGTTTTGGGTTTGTGGTTGAAAAAGATGCTGCCCTTTGGAGGACCACTGCCTCCTACTTAATTGATCAATCTAATCAATGGCAATGGGATTAGAGCTCCTTTTATACACTATATGGTCAAAAGCATGTGAACACCCAAACAACACCCCCTATGTGCTTGTTGAGTATTTGATTTCAAATCACTTGGTTTAATAGAGGGTTGGTCAGCTTCCACTCTGCTGGGAAGGCTTTCTAGTAGATGTTGGAGAATAGCTATGGGGATCTACTCAGGCACTGATGTTGGGTGATGAGGTCTGGCTGACAGTCGTTGTTCTCATTCATCTCAAAGTGTGAATGGGGTTCAGGTCTAGGCTGTGTGCAGCCAGTCAAGTTCTCTCAGACCAGATTCAGTAAAACTTTTCTCTGAGGACCCAGCACAGAGACATTGTCACACTGGAAAAAAAAAGACCCTCCCTGCTGCCACAAAGTTGGTTCAAAAATTCACTAGAACAGTTTTTTATTTTTTTGTTACGTTAATGTAGATGTCACATCAACTCACAATTACGCACAACACATAATATCACACTTATCATTTTTCTCACAAAGTGTAAACAATTTTATATTAACTTTTTTGTTTAATCAGAGAAAACATATATCTTCTTTATTTTAAGAATATGTTCCCTTCACACGGGGATCAACATATTTAAGGTTTTTGGCATCTAAAGAACTCAGGAAAGCTTTCTATGATGTCATGGAGTAGCATTATGATTTGTCTTCACTGGAATTAACGGCCTTGCCAAACCCATTAATTAGAAGGATGTGTCCTCATACTTTTGTCCATGTAGTGTATCATCATTGGGAAAATGTAATTAATATGAAAATGTAAATGTTTATTAATAAATAATAAAATAAAATAAAAAAAATAAATAATAAAATAAAAAATAAAATAAAAGGGACTGGTACTTTTCCAGTGGGCTGGAGCGCTCAAGGTGGCTGTTGAGTTTTGTGAGTGTGTTTTCTGTGCTTGCCACGCTCCAGTCACGCTTCTGTCAAACAATGATGGAGTGACAGCGAAGAGCTCGTCTTACACGTCTGCCATGAGCCCAGGAAGCTTCCCCCAACAGCTTCATCATCAGCAAGCTGTAATCATAATGCAGGAACGGTGGACCAAGAGCCCTGGAAAGGGTAAAGGCTAACTCTGATACCCAGGCTGTCATTTAATCTGGTTAGCTGTAGTTGACAAAATTCATCAAAAGTCTCCTTGAAATAAAACACAAAGAAGGTGAACTGTCTCTATCGCCTCTCTTACTCATTCATCAAGTGGGTTGGGGAGGGCCACAGGAACCCCCTAATCTCCTCCCATTCTCATTTTAAAACTGAAAACAGAAGGGGGGGATAAATAAATAAATGTTGGAAGAATGTGTTTTTTATTGCCTCCATCTTACATCAATTTGGAGCTTCTAATTAAGACCACATGTCCTTGAGTCTATGCATGGACCAGTGCGCAAAACACAATATCAGAAAGTCTAGACACCTTTTCCTCACTAAAAACAGGTTAGCTGGTTTATTTTGTTCCTTTAATTAATGGGATTGGTTTAGATGTGCTTCTTTTTGTTTGTTTGTTTGTTTTTGAGGCCATCTTCAGTCACACTTTACAGTTTTGTGTGGTGAGAGTCTCAAACCTTCCCTCACACGAACAGAGAGAGAGTGGATATGCTGATATTTACATTTAATAACATAATCCTAAAATTCCCAGAAGTGAACAAACACGGCATTGTCAGTAATGTGACCTGAGGATGGAGGGGGCAGGCTAAATAGAGAAAAGGGTAGAAAGAGACAGAGCGGGTGTAATTGGAGAGAAAGAGCCATGGGAACATTTGTGTCTATTTATTATGTTCACTTGACAAAGACAACACAATGCTTTTGTACAAACTTGGGTTAAGACCAATATTTCGAAATGTAACTCTTTCAAGCCACATTCACCACAGTACACCCCGACCTTCAGCCTTGACACTTAAAACTCCTCAGCAACAACCTACTGTAGCAATCACTGCCTGGCAACTTTCTAACCACCCAAAACAACTTAGCGAATACTTAGAAACTGCTCACTGCCTGGCAACTTCCTAGTAACCACCACCAAACACATTAACAACCCCCTAGTAAAGCATATAACTACATATAAATTACACACAACTTACAGTATATCACCTTCAAACTTCCAATCACTTTCAAACTGCCCAAGCATTCAAATTGCATAAGATTTACATAACCGGCCTAGCCTGCAAACTATTTTTAACCATCCAGACAAATTATTTTCAAGCCAACGTTTAGAGTTTATCTTGACAAACTGTCCTATTCTAGTTTTATTTTTACATTTTTAGCCATAAATTGATTTTCTGTTCTAAACCAACAGAGGGAAGAACAACATGCCTTTAATGCAGGTCTAAAAATAAATATCCAGTATGTGCTCTTGATTTTAGTTCCAGCAGTACTGCCTGAAGAGAAGCTTTAAATGAACACAACTGTTGATTAAATAATAATTACAGATTTTTTTTTTTATTGCTTTTCTGTCAGTTTTATATGGTCATGTGTACATCAGCTGTTGCATGGACTTGCATTATATGTTTCAACATGAGGCTGCTGAATTATTTGGCACAGATGCATGGCTACATTGAGAAAAGAAATGAATGTATTGTGGTTTATTTTTTTTCCCTTGCTAAATGGAAAAACAGTGGAAGGGGGAGAGCAGTGAGATTCACATGCACAGTTTGTGAATTTATTTTATAAATAAATATATTCATAGTGGCGAAGTAGCGATAAACTCCCAGTGAGTGTACTAAAACAGCACTTTCCAAAGGCAGAGTTAAAAGCCATGTAAACAGATTACAGAGTCTTATGGGTAAATAACATTATGAAAAATTTCACTGTTTCACGTTGATTCCTGGAATTTGGGCATTGAATAGGTACTGGAAAGGTATTTCTTCACCTCTCCCTCTCTCTCTCTCTCTCTCTCTATCTCTCTCTCGGTGGGTACTGTAACAGGAACAGTAATAAACTTGAATTACCAGGTTTATGGGCTCTCTTGTTTCACTTGCTATGATATTGCTTATATTTAATAATCACCCCTCTGAATGCTTTGTGGGGCAGAAAGTTTACAGTAAAGGCTCCGGTTTAACCACTATAATGATATGTCAATCCTGACGTATGACCACAAATATGGGTCACATTTTTCAGAGTAAATACAAGATGATTTGCTTAATAAATTGTCAGCACAGGTTTGGAATGGGTGTTATGCCAGAAATTTAGTTATCATTTTTATTTACTGCAGTTTATGTGTCACGGTCTGACTGTCACACTGTCTCCTGAGAAGCTGATGAGCACCTATTTTATCTAGAATTGCATCATTGTACAGTTTCTGTTAGCACAGTGGAGAGTTGCTAAAAGGCCCTAAGCCACCCGAATGTAATTTTCAGCTTTTGATGCAGAAAAGTAGTTTTTAATGAAAATCTGTGACAGCACATACTATTTGGTGTTGTTGCATTCATAAGAAGGACTTGATGCATGCCAAATCATTAAGAATTTGGGGTGTTAAAACAGACTGTAGGTTCATGTCCATGTCCACGTAAAAGTGAACTCCAGGATTTCGAGTCATGCTGGACATTGTGGCCTTGAGCAGGTCAGTTAACCTGAGGTTGTTCCGGAGAGACATTTCCTGCAATTAGTACTGCAGGAAGTGGATCTCACTGTTGACTGGCAATGTTAAATTAATGATTCACCTAAAACTACAATCCTAACATTATTTACTCACCCTCATATCGTTCCAAACCTCTATCTAATTCATATGCATATTCATTTCCCTTCAGATGAAACCCACATTTATGCATAAAGCCCCTGGATAGCATTAAATTCTCAGTGTCAATTTAACTAAAAGTCATTATGTATTCACACTATTACACATTAGTGAATTAAAGTAACACATTTGAAATTTGCTGGTAATTATTAATACTGCTAAGTTCAAATATAGGGCATAATGGCATCTGATTATTTGTATATATATTTCAAGGCATCGGCTCAGTCTTAGTTGTAATTTAATTGATTCAGATTTCACATTATTTTAAAATCCTACCCGTCTTCATGCACAGTTCATTTAATACATTTAGATTTATGCAAGCTTGTTTGGCTCATTCCACACAGAATAGGTGTGAGCAATTTCAGCTAATTGGCACTTTAAACAGCTGTTATTGACACAAGAAAAAATAGAAAATTAATTATCTTGCAAGTCGCTTCATTTTCAGTTATGGCCTGCGGACTGGAGAGAATTTCATACAAACAAAGGGTCCATTAATGCACTAAAGATTTGGGGTGGGAGAAAGAGTTCAATGTCTCAGAACAACTCCCAGTAGGTTACTACACAGTAGGAAAGAGGGCTGAGGGAGGGTTGAATAATTCCAGATCTCATTCCAAAGATGTGGAGGCCAGGCTTTGGGGTGTTCAAGCTTCCAAGCGAGTTCAAGGAACATAAAGTGCTCAAGCTGACTCCATAAAACAAGTGAAGAGGCCAGTATCATCTTTCCCTTCTAACAGTGTTGACCGTAATTACCATTATGCTTTAGTGAGGAAAACCTCCACTAACTGCAATAGATCGAAACAAATTTGAGATTCAGAGGATTTTACAGTGAACTTTTTTTGGCAAAATTAATGGTTCCTTTTCAGTCGGTCACTCCGAGTCACGTCAGTGACCGACAAATTGGGATCTCGCTTAGGCTGCGTTTACACTTGGCATTAACATGCGATCACTGTGATCTGATCAAGCAGATTGGATCATCAGTCAATCAGGACACGGCGCGTTTACATTTGGCAACATCAGCTGACTTCTCGATCTAGATAACCGATCGGATCTGTATTTCCCGCGCAATATTTAAGTAAGTCTGCGGTGCAAAGTCGGCCTGAAGTGGTGGGTTTTCTTTTGAAAACAATTTTCAATCTCAGGACATTTTACAAATCAAAATAAATGTACGAGTCTCACTAGCGCTCTGTTCTGATTATAAGTGCGTTTACACTTGTCTTTTCAATGTGTATGTCGCATGTTAATGCCAAGTGTAAATGCAGTCTTAGAAAGACCAATCCACTTCGAGTGTAAGCTAAATGAGCCAATGCACATTGGCATGCGATGATTGTATCCAGCTGCCGCTAATCGCAGTGCGAGTATAACTAGGCAGCAGGTGCAACGCATAATCAGCTTTTCGCTTCGGAGTCATGCGATCACATCATTTTTGCTCCTGACTACTCTACTGAGAGAAGAAGACTGAACGAGTTCAGCGCGCTCTTTGGAGCCCTTGGTGTTGACGGTACAGCTGTCACGAGCTGCTCTCCCTGGAGAATGGAGACTCCATTGCCAGACGGTCCAGCTGATTTGGAGACGTTTTGGAGTCACTCAGGTAGACCTGTTTGCCTCTCCAGGGACCTCTCACTACCAATTGTTTTACTCCCTGAGCGAGGGAACACTCGGCTCAGACTCACTGGCACACAGCAGGCCGCGGGGCCTGCGCAAGTATGCGTTTCCCCCAGTGAGCCTTCTCGCACAGACGCTGTGCAAGATCAGGGAGGACGAGGAGCAGATCCTGCTTGTGGCACCTTACTGGCCCACTCGGACCTGGTTCCCGGAACTAATGCTCCTCACGACAGCCCCTCCCTGGCAGATTTATCTGAGGAAAGATCTACTGACTCAGAGACGGGGCACCCTGTGGCACCCACGTCCAGACCTCTGGAAACTTCACGTCTGGTCCCTGGACGAGACGCAGAGGTTCTAGGTGACCTACCCCAAGAGGTAGT
>NW_015654134.1:69679-80566 GCF_001515625.1 Sinocyclocheilus rhinocerous
GTTTCGGAGCCGCTCAGGTAGACCTGTTTGCCTCTCCAGGGACCTCTCACTACCAATTGTTTTACTCCCTGAGCGAGGGAACACTCGGCTCAGACTCACTGGCACACAGCAGGCCGCGGGGCCTGCGCAAGTATGCGTTTCCCCCAGTGAGCCTTCTCGCACAGACGCTGTGCAAGATCAGGGAGGACGAGGAGCAGATCCTGCTTGTGGCACCTTACTGGCCCACTCGGACCTGGTTCCCGGAACTAATGCTCCTCACGACAGCCCCTCCCTGGCAGATTTATCTGAGGAAAGATCTACTGACTCAGAGACGGGGCACCGTGTAGCACCCGTGTCCAGACCTTCATGTCTGGTCCCTAGATGGGACGCGGAAGTTCTAGGTGACCTACCCGAAGAGGTAGTTGACACCGTCACTTGGTGAGAGCACCGTCTACGAGACATGCTTACGCACTGAAGTGGAAACCTGTTCGTCGAGTGGTGTTCTTGTCGCTGAGAAGACCCCCGGAGATGCCCGATCAGAGTTGTGCTTTCCTTTTTGCAGCAGGGGTTGGAGCGAAGGCTGTCTCCCTCCATCCTTAAAGTCTATGTTGCTGCGATTTGCTGCTAACCACGACCCCATGGAAGGGAAGTCAGTAGGGAAGCATTACCTGGTCATTAGGTTCCTTAGGGGGGCGAGAAGGTTAAATCCTCCCCGGCCCCACTCTATACCCTCTTGGGACCTGACTCTAGTGTCAAAGCACTACAGCAGGGCCCATTTGAGTCTTTCCGGTCAGTTGAGCTGAAGTTCTGTCAATGAAAACTCTGCTCCTGCTTGCACTGGCCTCCTTCAAGAGGGTAGGGGACCTGCACGTATTTTCGGTCGACGGATCTTTGCCTAGAGTTTGGGCCGGCTGACTCCCAGGAAATCATGAGGCCCCGGCCCGGCTATGTGCCCAAGGTTCCTACTACCCCCTTCAGGGATCAGGTGGTGAACCTGCAATTGCTGCCCCCAGAAGAGGTAGACCCAGCCCTAGCTTTGCTTTGTCTCGTCTGAGCCTTGAGATGGAACGTAGACCGGACACAAAGCTTCAGGACCTCAGATCAGCTCTTTTTATGGAGGCCGGCAGAAATGGGAATGTCGTCTCTAAGCAGAGGATGGCCCACTGGATAGTGGATGCCATCACCCTGGCTTATCAGGCACAGGATGTGCCCTGCCCACTCAGGTTGCGAGCTCACTTTACTAGAGGTGTTGCATCCTCCTGGGCGCGGGCTCGTGGCGCCTCACTGACAGATATTTGTAGAGCTGTGGGCTGGGCGACCCCCAACACATTCGCTAGATTCTATAGTCTTCGTGTGGAGCCGGTATCCTCCTGTGTTCTCACCTCAAACGAGTAGTAGCACCGAGATGCCTCTGTTTAGTGTCGGCTTGCTAAAACCACTCCAGAGAGTCCGTACTGTAGACCCTGTCGAGCTCCTCCATCCCCTCGGCAGCCAGACGTGGCAGAACGTCCGGCGCCAGGCCCTCACTCGATGAATCCGTGAGAACCGGTAGAGGGCTGGGTTCCATATGTAGAGATCTAAGTGGATCCCATATGTGTAAAGTCTACGTATAGCCTCAGAGCCCGTGTTTCCCTGGCAGACTTTCTGCCATTTTCCAAGAGGGTTACAATTCAATTCAATTATTTGTAGCGTTTTTTACGATACAAATCGTTGCAAAGCAACTTTACAGCAAAACAATCACCTCTAATCTTCCATATGCACCTAAACGGTTGTTCATGTGTGTAAGTGCTTCCGAAACCTCCTTCTGGAAGGATGGGGCTTACGCAACGTTCCGGTTCCAAGTGGAACAGGAATGTTTTCCTAGTGTTATCCAATCTCACTGAGTGGGTAGTGGGTAGGCCAGTGACTGGCCTTCTTGTTGCGAGCCCCGTCCTACACCAAAAAGGGGCACAGGAGACTCGCACAAGACACTGGATGGGGCAGCATCCGTGGCGCTTTGGTAGGAATCCCAATTAGTCATTCACCGATGTGACTCGGAGTGACCGACTGAAAGGGAATGTCTCTGTTACATATGTAACCCTCGTTCCCTGAAGGAGGGAATGGAGACATCACGTCCCTTCACCACAGCTGCTGTACCACTGCTGAGCAGCCGGGTAAATGCGCTGTAAATTCTCACAACACAAACAAAGAAATGTGCTGCAAATACAAAACAAACAAACAAAAACAGAAATGTGCGGCAAATTCTCACAACATAACCAAATACAGAAACGCGATGCAAATTCGCACAACACAAACAAAGAAATGTGCTGCAAATACAAAACAAACAAACAAAAACAGAATTGTGCTGCAAATATGCACAGACCACATCGGAAATGTTTAAGGAAGCATGTTTCTTTGTTTGTGTTGTGAAAATTTGCAGCGCGTTTCTGTATTTGGTTGAGTTGTGAGAATCTGCAGCACATTTCTGTATTTGGTTGTGTTGTGAGAATTTGCCGCGCATTTCTGTATTTGGTTGTTTTATGAGAATTTGTGTGTGTTGTCAAATTGATGAAGATGCTTTCTTAATTTGCAGGTATTTTTTTTTCTATTTGCATTGTGTAAGTGCTTCCGAAACCTCCTTCTGGAAGGATGGGGCTTACGCAACGTTCCGGTTCCAAGTGGAACAGGAATGTTTTCCTAGTGTTATCCAATCTCACTGAGTGGGTAGTGGGTAGGCCAGTGACTGGCCTTCTTGTTGCGAGCCCCGTCCTACACCAAAAAGGGGCACAGGAGACTCGCACAAGACACTGGATGGGGCAGCATCCGTGGCGCTTTGGTAGGAATCCCAATTAGTCATTCACCGATGTGACTCGGAGTGACCGACTGAAAGGGAATGTCTCTGTTACATATGTAACCCTCGTTCCCTGAAGGAGGGAATGGAGACATCACGTCCCTTCACCACAGCTGCTGTACCACTGCTGAGCAGCCGGGTAAATGCGCTGTAAATTCTCACAACACAAACAAAGAAATGTGCTGCAAATACAAAACAAACAAACAAAAACAGAAATGTGCTGCAAATATGCACAGACCACATCGGAAATGTTTAAGGAAGCATGTTTCTTTGTTTGTGTTGTGAAAATTTGCAGCGCGTTTCTGTATTTGGTTGTGTTGTGAGAATTTGCAGCGCGTTTCTGTCGGAGTGACCGACTGAAAGGGAATGTCTCTGTTACATATGTAACCCTCGTTCCCTGAAGGAGGGAATGGAGACATCACGTCCCTTCACCACAGCTGCTGTACCACTGCTGAGCAGCCGGGTAAATGCGCTGTAAATTCTCACAACACAAACAAAGAAATGTGCTGCAAATACAAAACAAACAAACAAAAACAGAAATGTGCTGCAAATATGCACAGACCACATCGGAAATGTTTAAGGAAGCATGTTTCTTTGTTTGAGTTGTGAGAATCTGCAGCACATTTCTGTATTTGGTTGTGTTGTGAGAATTTGCCGCGCATTTCTGTATTTGGTTGTTTTATGAGAATTTGTGTGTGTTGTCAAATTGATGAAGATGCTTTCTTAATTTGCAGGTATTTTTTTTTCTATTTGCATGTGTGTTTTTTTCATTTGCAGTGCATTGAGCTCTCTCGGCCACCGTAGATTATGCTGAATAAGTTGACAGCACGTGGTCATGAAGTCATTAAACCATCTTCCTTCATTGGAGTATGCAGAAATTGCAAATAAAATGCGGTCGTAGAAACTGCAAATAAAACAGGAGAATATGAGTCTCTATAAGTGTCCTGCTGAAATTTTGGAAGTTACAAGTTATTTTAATAAACTGAGTTTTGGTAGTTATCAGTGCATTCTTGTGCATGTAAATGTGCAGCTCCTCAGAGGTAGCTGAAACAGAAACAGATGTTAAATTTTAACCACAAATGATCTGCAAATCTATTTTCAAATGAGACTATCAAGAAAATGTGCCACATGATCTCTCACATAACAAATTAACCTCAAAAAAAGAGCAACACTGACACTTTGACAGATGAGTGCAGGCTTTGACCATTCACCACTGCACTTTTGATTTCTCTGAGATATGGATCATCATATGAAAATGAACCAGAGCTGATAAGCAAAGGTTCATATGAGGTTCATGAAAGGTCTTCTGTTGGTAGGCTTTTAAAAGTCTGCTATATATTAATTAAACACATGAAATTAAATACAGCACAGGATGAATGGACCTCTTCCGATAACCTTAAGGCACTCTAAACACAACGTCTGAAGCATAATCCTAGCTAATTAATAATGAGATATAAAGAGTGATGTAATGTTTAAGGACCAAATCAAATTTGTGTAGTGGGTTAACTCACTTAGGAACACATTACCTCTCCAGCCCAAGATGGATGCGTTTGAGAGAGGAGGCAGGAGATGTGCTGTGGTTAGAGAGAGGCTTAACCTGATTAAGAAATAACTCCTTTTCCTGCACGCATCATCCCTGATGGATGAAATGGATCGCCGTGCCCATTACTCTGCCCCTTGGATTGAAGGTTCCCGGAATATTCTTGCGATTGTTCCCGCTGATTGTAACACTTCTATCCCGGTAGGTCTTTAAAAAGAAACTCTATCTGCCTGGCTGAGGCTTTCTTCCTGATCTTCAAGGCTTTTAACTACAGTGTCTGTGTTTGTGTGGACCATGGGGCCTGTGGAAAAATTTCCCTAAAAGGTGAAACAGATTACGCCAGCTAGGAAAGTGTAGGGATGCAGCCGGATGGTTTATCAATGGACTCAGAGATTTTTCACCTGATTATTTCACCATAAGCATCTCCGTTTCAGTTGCTCAGTTTTTCTAATGAAGATGTGCTGTAAAACACTGCAGATGTTATTTCAGTCCACAATAGTGATTAACATATCTTGTTCCTAACAACAAAACAACAGGTATTCATGTTACCTATGTACTCTTATTTTATCTTTGTGCTCTGTTGGGCAACAGGCTACCACTGTCTGCCATCTGTTAAACTACACGTTACACTAAAGTCACAGGAGGATAGATATACCGTTTAAAAAAAAATTGTTGACAGAGATTTTTTTTGGGGGGGTGGGATGAGATGGAGGGAGGGAGAGCAGTAAGTTACCAGAAATGTGCACAACCAATACATTCCCATAAAAATGGCATGTACGACAGTCCCAGCTGGAGTTTTCTTGGGTCACCCGGTCTGAGGAATTTCAATCGTCAACTGTAGACACATGGAAAATCTATACTGTGATAAGACAGCCTGACACAACTCTCCATATTTTAGGCCTCCCAGTGTTGTCCTTCAGCACATAACACTCAACAGCTCTTTAACTAAAGCCACACCAAGTGTGTTATTTTTTTATTATTATTACTAGGAATGTGCTTAAAGCTAAATTATGTATTTGTAAAGGCAAAAATAATTACTTTAATATTTTTTAATAAAACAAATACAGATTATATCATTCAAAAGTTTGAGGTCAGTAAGTTTTTTTATTTTGTTTTATTTTATTATTCTATTTTATTGTCTTCTTTTTAAAGAAATTAATATTTTTATTCAACAAGATTGCATTAAATTGAACAAAAGTAGCAGCAGATGTATTTTATACTGTTACATAATATTTCTATTTCAACTGTTTCAACTGTGATTATATGATGGTTCTTGAGCATCAAATCAGCGTATTAGAATGATTTATGAAGGATCATATGAATGATCTGAAGACTGAAGTAATGTCTGCTGGAAATTACGCTTTGTCATCATTGGAATAAATTCAATTTTAAAATGTAGTAAAATAAAAAAACAGTTATATTAAATTGTAAAATAATATTAACATAAATTAAATTTCACAATATTACAATTCTTACTGTATCAAATAAATGCAGCCTTGTGACTATTACAGAGTTCTTAAAAAACAAACAAAAAAAAAACAGATTTTTGAACAGTAGTGTGTATATATTCAGATAATAGCTTTGCTGCACATCCTATTACCACTAGATCCCTCTTTTGTTTTTCCAGCAACACAGCAAATATCAATCACTCCTCAACGGTGTAAACTAATTATGTGAGTATTAGACAAACCCTACCCAATGATTTGATGGAAAACAGGAATTTATCAGGTCCAGCTCCATTAATCTCTCAGTCTTGATATATCACATGCTCCCTAATGGCTGCTGCTGACTTATTATAATGATGATCAGATTGAAATCCTGTTTAAAGAACATTCCGTCTCTTTCCCTCTCTCGCTCTCTCCCATTGTAAATTACTTTTATGTGATCAAGCAACAGGCCTGTCTTTTATTAAGCTAGCCTGGAAATGGCATTTCAGACACTGGCCTTCTTTGTGAATGAAAACTAATTAGCACAGATTTACATATTTCCAAATGCAGTACAGCTTTAATCAATACACCCACCTGGATGCAGGGCTATTACAAGACTCCCCAGGGTTATACACCATCTGACCGAGACTATGACACAAACATGTGTCCAGTGATATAATACATTTTCTCAAACCTAGGCAGGTTAATTACAGTTCTGTATTAAGTGAGGAAACTGACTTTTACCCCATACCGGCATGCATATATACATGGATGATGTTATTACAACTCCAGGCCCTCTAGAATGTACACTTTGCACACTTCTTACATTTACTCAATTCACTGTCAACAAGGCAATTATCTAAAAATGTTCCCTAAAAATGTACCATATTATGCAAATTGTCGCATGTGATCACGAATTACCTATCACAAAGTCCTCAAACTGTCAGTACAGATTATTTAGGGTTCAGAGCTTCATCAGTGGAAAAAGGGATTTTTTCCCCTTCCCATCACAATCCCCCAGACTACGAAGAGATGGGATTATTCTCCGAGTCTGCAGCAAGACCATTTGTGACCTACTTGAGGAGGGGAGACAGAAAGCAGCTCCCCGCATTAAACCAAAGCAAGGCTTATCTCCATGTGAGGTGCAACAAACCCACGTTGAGGCGACACACACCAGTTCCATGTCCTTATTTCAGACTGGATTGAAAATAATTGAGTTTTCAATGAGAAAATAGTACAAATTTTGTAGAAAAACTTCTAGGGGTGTCTCAAAATACCAGCATTTATGATAACCATGATATTTAAAATATGACATACTGATAATGAGTTAATACTAAACAAAAGTGCCAATAACTGTCAGGGGAGTGCCTCCAGTCCCACAGTGTACCTCAGTGATTACTACTTACTATTACTGAAGTACAATGCATTATTAGAAACTAAACAAATAGTCACAACTGTTTGCAGAAATCGCAGTAACATGGTTGCACCTCTGTTGTTTGACCCACAGTGGTTCAACAATATAGGATTATCATTACTGAAATCACACACAGGTGGTGGAGTACTAACTTTTTCTAATTAATCAACTGGAGATCTCAAAGATGCTGATGTAACAAACATGGCATCTGATGACTCCCTTATTATTTTTGTTCCCGGTCACTTTGATTTATTTGGTGTTCATTGTAGGTTCACGTCATACTCCATGGTTCCCTTACGCATTTATGCACATGAGCACTCCATCTTCAAAAAGAAGATATTTTAAAGAATGTGGGTAACCAAACAGTTGACGGTAGCCATTGACTTCCATAGTGTTTTTTTTTTTTTTTACTCTTACCCACATTCTTTAAAATATCTTATGTTGTGCTCAACAGAATAAAGAAATTCATACAGTTTTGTAATAATATGTGAGTGAGTAAATGATGACATAATTTTCATTTTTGGGTGAACTGTCCCTTTAAGTCCACATGAAAACAAGAAATTATGCTTCTAACCACAGGTCAAAAGATGTAATTCCAACCATGTAAGTTTGTAATGCTGTTTGCGAATGTTCATTTTAACAATGGTTTCAGGAAACACAGAATCATTAAATTCAGATAATCATGCATTGAAAGTCTCATATTGTGATAGTCAAACTGTATATCTTTGCAAGTTACCTTCAGTCTACAAGTGTGTCACTTGTTGGTCTTGTATGCAGCAAGGTGTTTGCCTTTGCTAAGTAACAAAAGGTAAATGGGGTGTAACAAACCACAAAACGCATCCAGAATGCCATGTAATCATAGCCTACCAAACACCACTTTCAGTGTCCTCGTTCTTTGAGGCCCTCTAATAAAACTGGTACAAATTTGGGAAGAAGTTAAAACAGCAGAAAATAACCCATTTCCTGTTCAAGTTAGACTGAAATGAGTGAAACATTAGTAGATATGATTCGCCTATTTAAGTGCGACTTCAAAGAAACACAAAGACTGTCATACTGTAGGTATGTGAATTTAATGGCAAGTGGTCAACCCCAGAAACTAACTTTATATGTGGAAGTTGAACCAGATTAATGTCCTGGGAGTGCAGCCACCAGGAACCAAGAAATATGAAATGATATCACGCTGTAATTTAAGTAAAACGTGCATTTAAAGCTTGACTAAGACACAGAATGGTGACCCATAAAGACTGAAACTGAGCTATCACAATGTCTAATGAATGCCATCCCACGCATGGATCCACTATACCAAAGAAGATAACACACAGTCTCCACTTGCTGACATTTATGGTCTGTCTCCTCCAGCCAGACTTACACAGGATTGCTAAATAAACACAGGCACGCAGCTGAGGATCATGTTCCACTCTCCATTTCAGCTAATACCTCGCTTCTGTAACTGAAACTCCGGCATTGTTGTCTTTTTGCAGGCAACTGGAAATTGGCAACATTTTTAAGGATAACAGAGGATTTTCAAGTAAGACCCAAATTATGCCTCACCTTAACCAGGATCCTCTGACTGTCTGAGTTTAGTATTTCAAAGTCGGCGGAACGGCAGTCCCACAGTTAAAACAACACATTGAATACACAAAGTATTCCATTTTTGAACTTTTACCCGGAGGCCTGCATATGAATAACCAACATGCTGGCTCACTCGAGCACAGTCTGCTGGCGACTCATTTTACCTGGTGCCCACCACAACCATCAAATACCACTGTGATGGGCTGTTATATTATATTTTATTTTCACTACTAATATAAATAATCTTAATCCATCCATCATTTTGTCTTCTAGATGAAGGACACACAATATCTACAATTTACTTGCTTTACAAAAAAAGCACCTCATCAATATCAGACCCATTGATTATGCATTTGTTTTCCCAATTTACCATGACGGATCATGACTGCACTTTAGCAGCCTATCTACCTTTTCCCTGTATATGAAATGTAATCTCTCTACTCAAAACGCACATGAAGCCTTAAAAAATAACTATATACAGTATATATATGTATATAAGCAAATCTAGACCAAATAATATACAGATAAAGTTAAATATAAAAATAAATAAATAAATAAATGTAGATGAAAAAATGTTACTGAGATAAACTGATGCAAGACACTGGAAATGTTATACTAATGCAACAGGGATGATGAGAAATATTACATTCGATCAACAATAAAAATATATCTTAATATACAAAAAATAATAAGAAAATGTAATAAAGTATTTTTTTTTTTTTTTTGTATTTTAAGGCATTCTGAATGCCGTTACTCACTCTCGTGTACATAAAGTTCACTAATATAAAACAAACTGACTGTATGACTGTGGTGACACATATCTACTTTAATAAAATGGCATTGGTTTTCATACACATCTCTAGAGACTTATTTTGATGAGTGTAAAGAAAGAAAATCAGGTCATAATATGCTTAAATTGAATGTGCTCTACTTAGTTCATGTGGAATTCCTTGTAACACATTTTACCATCAGCTGAAATTTCTATGGTCACAGCTTATTTATACGGGTGAGAGAGAAAGGTTGAGCAAGATTATCATGGGTATACAAGGGTAAACAAGTAATAGCATTCAAGATTGTGACCCCCCACCCCCAGGCAAAGAAAATACACAAAAAGGTATACCTGAAAAAGTATACTAAGCAGAAGACACATATTTCCATACTTTTGACAATTAAACTTCAAACCTTTGTTATAATATTGCTTTCTCCAATGAAACAAAAAATATGCACAGATCAAGCACCATTTACAGTACAAAACAGTTCTAAACAAATATGTTGGTGGATTCTGACGGGAGAGGACAACAGGTGTTAGACTTTTTTACTTGAGCAGACATTATTATGAATTATAGACTCATATTTTGACCAGAAGCAATGGTTTAAAGTTAAAATGCCTTAATGATGGATTTGTTTATAACAAACAGGCAACTTGTCACTTCACAAGACATTAATTTATGGACTGGTTGTCATATTGATTACTTGATGATTATTGTTATGTTTTATCAGCTATTTAAACTGTCATTCTGATGGTACCCATTCACTGTAGAGGATCCACTGGTGAGCAATTGATGTAATACTAAAATTATCCAAATCTGTTCTGATGAAGAAACAAACTCATCTACATCTCGGATGGCCTGAGGGGAGTACATTTTCAGCAAATTTAGATTTTTGGTGAACTGTATTCCTTTAATTTCAAACATGAATCAAAGAGCCTAATTTCTCTGCAATGTAGTCACAGTTAAGAAAACTGGAGTCCATGTATTTTTGATTAAGATGTAATGCCCCACAAAATGACGGAAATGGGTCTATTAGAAATAAAGAGTGTGATAAAAATATTTCTGCACATGCATTCGTTTAGCTGAAATCACACATTCATATCTAACACTTAGTTCCCACTTTCATTTTATGGTCATCAGAAACAGCCTATGGGGAATGTGTGATTTAGTAGCATTAAAGTGAGCATTAGTCGACTGCGCCAGTAAATTGGCCCCTTGGTCGGTCCCTCCGGATATGTGACTACATTTAGATTGCTACTGGACAAATTGTCATGCTGAGGTCACAACACTTTATAAAGATAAAATACATTTATATATATATATATACCGTATATATGTATATATATATATATATA
>NW_015654134.1:80745-80892 GCF_001515625.1 Sinocyclocheilus rhinocerous
AAATCAAGAGTAACCAAAATGGTTTGGTAACATTCTACAAAATATCTTTTGTGTTTTATAGAAGAAAGTAAGTCATACAGGTTTGGAAATACATGAGGGTGAGGAAAGGATGACAGCATTTATTAGCAGTAAATTTCCTATGTTCTA
>NW_015654134.1:100575-102073 GCF_001515625.1 Sinocyclocheilus rhinocerous
AAGTGTATATATATATATATATATATGTGTGTGTGTGTGTGTGTGTACAAACGTACAAACAACATGTACGTTGTTTTTTTGGTGTTTGGCTTAGTGTTATGTTAAAAAATTTTTTAATTATTTTCTTTAATTTTTTTGGTGTTTGGCTTAGTGTTATGTTAGAATCATTATTATACTGTTATACCTTTTGCTATTTAATATTTTGAATTGTTTTTAGCTTTATTTTTTGTTTTTCATTTAAATGTTAATTTTTGAAATTTTGTTGTATGCATTTGTCATTTTTATTTAATTTCTTTATTTTTAAAATGTGTTTAAGTAGTATTTATAAAGTTTTAGCTTTTAGTTTTGGATCTGTTTTTAGTTGTTTTGATACTACAAATGATTGCTTCTGTTGTCCTCATTTGTAAGTTGCTTTGGATAAAAGCGTCTGCTAAATTAATAAATAAATAAATAAATAAAGACCATCTGAATACAGAAACAAACAACAACAATGATGAACCAATTTTATACTGCTCTTGAGAAAGATTTTTATTTTTATTTTTTCATCTCCAGCAGGGAGTTAAAAAGGCATTTGTTTTCAATTTCATTTGTTTTCTGTCAAATTTGCAATTACTTCATGCATAGCTCATTAGCACTTTTTTAATTACAGTGCATCTGAATACTAGAAGTGCTTTTTTCCTCTCAGTGCAGCTGAATGGTAAAGACTTTTAAATATGATACCTAAAAAATGGTGTGTGTTTAATTTCCACTCACTCTTCTGGTACACAGTCACGTAAAAAATTTAAAAAGAGACGTCCCAAGGCCTCTGGGCTTAGCTGACACATCTAGATGATGGTAATGTGGCTTGTGCTCCTGCACTGGAAGACTGGCTGGCTATAGACTGTGTACTGATACACATGTATATTGATAGTTACAATGCACCGGCAGGCCTCCAGCCACAACCAATGCATCACCCAGCCAGCCCTCTGGAGAATCACTGAAGATTCGACATGTCTCTTCACAAGGATCATATCAATATTATAGCTGTGCATACCATTAATGAGAAGAACAGACTGTGATATTCATCTACATATGATTGGAATGCATTACAGGAACTGATGCAATTCCTATAGTCTACAATAGATACCACATGTCAGATGATGTGTCGCTATTGTAATTTGAACCTCCAGTGGGGTAACTGGTCATTAATTAATTAAAGGCTTCATCATTTACAATTGTAGTTTGCATTGCACCACCCAGAGCTTGATTGCTTTAATTACTTGTTGAGGGAGAATAAAAAATATTTGAAATGACTTGCAGTTGTTTGACTTCAAAGCACCATTACACTCTAACTCAATTGCAAACAAGGCCATTTCTTGTGTTCTGTCACATTTACAAGTCACTTCACTTCTCTCTCTAAGATTGAGATTAATATGCATGATAAATATTCATAAACTCATATTCACGCCAGAGTGTGTGTGTGTGTGTATATATATATATATATATATATATATATATA
>NW_015654134.1:102490-113542 GCF_001515625.1 Sinocyclocheilus rhinocerous
TATATATATATATATATACTATTTGACTATATTTGACTTTGTTTGCAAAGCAACATTTATTTTCATTAAAGTTTTTCATTAATAATTGATATTTCAGCTTTATTTCAACTAATGAAAAATATATATGTTTAATATTTGTATTTAACAATAACAACACTGCTACTACCATTCTTTCTACCACCACTACTACTACTACTACTACTACTACTAATAATAATAATAATAAACCATATAAATATAGAGATCAGCATCAATATCAACACCAATAATAATGTGAACATTAAAAGGCACAAGCCAAAGTAAATAAAGAAAACTATAGTACAAGACTCTTAAAAAGTGCGATGTTTGTTTAAACTTTTCTTTCTCAATATTTCCTATAAACGTCTCACAAATGTAAACACAATAACCTGGGCACACTTCCTTTGTTTGTATAAGGTTTGAATTCATTAGAAGGACTACATAAAGCTTATCAGATTAACCCTGGAAAACTGTATACATAGTAAATCCAACTGTGTCAACATCCACACTGAAAGAGGCTGAAGTTGAATTATATTAGCTCTTGTTAGCAGTGTTTCAGGATGACACAGTCCTCATTGTAGAGATGAACTTAACTGAAATGACTCTGGGGTTTATGAGGCTCAGCAAGGCCTCTTGACCAGGCTCTACTGCAGTAACCAATGCCTCAGGGAAGCTTTAAGCTAAATGTTAAGACATGATACAGACTTACTGAATGCTAACATCTATTATACACATGGTGGAAATGTATGGTGAATATTACTGTACAAACCTGTCCTAGGGAAATTATTCAGTTCTGTATTAAAACCTTTTAGTGTAATCCATAACTGACAGGATAATGTATTTTCCAGCATGAAGGATATCTGTATGGACGGATTTATTCACATTCAGTACATGGCAGCTTCTGCATGCTCACAATTTTATATTATAGTAAACAAAAAGTTATATTTGTCTTTTTTGGCTGGTTTGTTAAAAAGACATTTCAGCAGTTGCCCCCACACTGCCAAAGTCACTAATTTATCTTGTAGAACATTTTTCAGTTTTATGTTATGTTTCCCCAATGCTACTCTCTGCCATCCAAAGGGAATTCTATACCGATGACAACCAAATGTAATCAGCATCAAAACTTCCAAACTTCAATTGGCATATGACTTGCATTATAATGGAGTTAAATGTCTCATGTGATGCTAATTGAGCATGACTGCAGGAATTCAGATAACAGAAGAGCTAAAATGTTTTGTTCTGGTAGAAAAGGGATTATTTACTTAGTTATTTGCTTCTGTTGTATATATGCTGTTTATATATAATTTTTTAGCAGGTGTAAATAAATTGTTGTCTATTTACTGAGAATTTGCAACTTTTTTTTTTATTATTGTGCACTAATTGTGACAAATGGGAAACAAATATCTAGAACTGCAGAAGTGAAGGCAAACCAATTAAATATTTATTTTTTCACATATGTAGCAACATTGCAACATATTAAATTAAACCTATAGTCAGTTAGCAGATTCTTTTTGAGCCAAAAAGGCTTCACAGTACGGAAATTGCATCCTCATGGAGGAAGCCATGGGTTAAGTGCCTTGCTCAAAGGTGAAACCGTTTCGGGGCAGAAGTGGGATGACGGTAATTCTCCAGTTATTGGGTCACCCTTTTCTGGAATTGAACCTTCTAACCTCTGCATTAGAAGCTCAAATCCTTAACTACTGGCCACAACCAACATGTGACACAGCTTTTTGATACAGCGGGACACAGAGGTGAAAAAAAGAGTTAACCTTTACATAAATGGAAAACTAACACCATATTTGCCATATGTGCTGTATTGTGCATTTAATGTAGTCCCATTTTATGCCACCGTCTTTCATCTGACATCATAAGAAAATATTTAGACAAATCAATATTTCAAGTGCATCTTTTTTTTTTTTTTTGGTAAGCAGCTATGTAATGGCTTCTTGGCAGGCTCCTGATCACTCTGTCGGGATTATTTTATAATTATGACCAGCGAATTGTTTATTATCCCATAGATATGTGTGCGTTGCCTTCAGGCTTCACTGCAGATGCGAAAAACAGCCCCATTCCAGTGAGGATAATTTTTCTCAGGTCTTTCAAGGGCATTTACTCTAATGACATCCAGCAGTAATATTTTTACAGTAATATAGCATAATGAATAACCTGGGATCCACATGATGAAACACAACTTTAATATTTCATTACATTTAATACTTTAAAGTCTTTAAATTCTAAGATTTTTTTTTTCTCTTGCATTCACATTCAGCACATTAAGGATTAAAGACAGAAGAAATATGATTCTCATATTGTAATGGCTCAATGTGTATTCATTAATAATACATCAATAAATACTAAAAAAATATTTACTCTACATAATTGCATGAAACTCACATTCACAACGTCAGAATGGTGTAAATGAAAGGATTTTGGCACAATTCAATGAAACAGACGTCAAACATTTGATTTGGTCAGCTAACAATGTGACAAAAATGCTTTCACTGCTTTACTGTATCAGGCAAATACACTACAGTTCGAAAGTTTGGGGTCAGTACATTTTCAGAAAAAAAATACCAAAGTGTCACTAGAGTGGTAGGGTACTAATAAAAAAAATATATTTTTGAAGAACTAATATGTACAATTTTGGGGTAAATAAGGAACAAAGACGTACCTTTTAGCTTTTGTACCTTAGGGTATTGCCTCATTGACAGCTTTGTACCTTTTGCAAGAATAAGATAAATATGAAGACATATGAAATAATACTTTTATTAATCAAAAAGTTCAATTCATTAAATTGATCAAAAGTGTTATATTAATAATATGATATTATGTATTGCATTGTTACCTTAAATATGCGCTCTACACACAAATCAAGTGGAAATGAAAGAGACGATCACTACTGAGCAGAAAAGCAGTTAATTTCTAGTTAGTTGAAACTGAAATCAAGTGTTATGTTAAAGCAGTAATGTAATCATCATCAGAATTTAGAAGATACAGTACATACATCTGAGGTCCTTTTTTTCAACATTAAAAAAATATTCTAGTGTGTTTGCTTTTTGACTTTGAACACAAACTCCTTTGCTTTTACTTTTGTAGCTATATTTCTAGTCATCTCCTGACATGATGTCATTCATTGTACGTGCAAATTCAAAGCGCCACGTCTTGGCGTGTCAACGACACTCGTGCTCTTTTAAACTCGCAATAAACCGGTGAATGATCTGTCCAGAAATGACGCTGATCGACAGAACAATATTTAGAATACACTGCAATCACTCCAAAATTGATGATCACAACTCACACACCTGCATTAGCAGCTGTACTTATTTGTGTTTCTATTTAGCCTTTTGCTTCGCAGCACCTGAAGGATGTGTTTGTTACAGCAAACATTAAAAAAACCGGACCCGCTTTGAAATGGCAACATTAATTGGTTTAATTGCAGGTGAGTGACAATTCAACTATATCCAATGAACAATGAGGCTAGTATTTTGCTGCCTGTCTTGACTGGAGGACTTGCGTATAGGGGATATACGGTTATGTAGGCCCTGCCGGCCCTGGTTGTCACTTTTGGACTGAACAAGTAGAATGTGCTTTGCAATATGCAATATGCATGTGTGAATGTGAATGAAGCTAAAGGCTACAGACTGTGTCTTACAAAAGCAGTCACATTTGCATCAGCAGAATTAAGTTTTTCTACTCGGTGACAGCTGAAACATTTGCAGGGACAGAAACTAGAGCCTCCAATTTGGGAATATGACAAATAGAGAAGGCCTAGATCAGGGGTCGGCAACCTATGGCAAGCGTGCTAACATTGGCACACAGAGGGATAATCACTGGCATGCGAGCGATAGGGAAAACTTCATACAAATAAGTCCTGCACAATGGTTAACCAGAAAAATTACAAATTGCACATCATGTCCAAAAGGTTGCCAACCGCCGGCCTAAATAATTAGTTAAAAAAAAAAAAATAGTTATTGAAACATACAGTATGAATAAAAAAATAAACAAAAAAAAAAATCAGGAAATAGTAGTTTAGAGTGTAAAAGTGGACTTCTTAATAATTTATGACTGGATGATATTGCTTTAGGCCATATTGCTGTATTTTCACTTGGGTGTTTATTTCCTTTTTAAAACAATTCTTCCATTAACTAATGGCAAAATTACTTAGCTACTTTTGTAAACACTTTATCTGTAATACTTATCCTGTCCCCAAAGCAACAGATAACAAGGTTAGGAACCTGGTCCAAAGGTAGAATTATAAGACAGCAAACCCTGCCTAGAACAAAAGAGTGAAACTGTTTTGTGTTTAAATATGACATGGGAGAGAAAAAAAATAATAAATAAAGCTCTCATAATAAAGCCTGTATTTAAAAATATGATTTCAAAAGTTCATGTGTTCATACAATCTGATAAAGGTGAGGTGCTTTGGCTTCATTCAACTCATGTTTCCACATACAGTACCAAAGATTTTGCAGTGAATTATTTGATTTGCTGTATTAAGTTCACCTTACAAACCTGCTAAACCATTTATATTCTGGTAGGTACTAGTTTTTAGTTTTTACTTGTATCTCAAAATGAATCATGGTTCGTAGTGCAGTCAGTGATAATTATGAATGACACTATTTATTTATTTTTTGAACATTTTTATAATAAAAATCTCATTTTACATCACACATTTCATAAAAACAATTTCAGTTTGACAGACCTAAAATTGGATGGCACAGAAAATGAGACAGACAGACAGAGAGACATACAGATAGAACAATCGATAAATCAATAGATAGAACAATCGATAGATTTTGGAGCACTGTAAAAAAAGACAGCTAAGGCCCTGGTGTTTCAACAGACCCCCTCCAAACACAACCACCACCGAAGCACTTGACCTTCATCCCTCCATGTCATAATGATTACCAACTGCTGCTGCGTTGCTAATTTTTCCCCATCAACATGGGGACACAGGCCTGGGAGTTTAATTGCAGCCAGAGCAAAAAACAACTCCATGTTGACAATCAGGTCTTATTAGATTCCCGCTTGCATTTCCCATCCCTGTCATTCAGGGGAGGCCAAGGCTGGATGAGGCCATTAATATTCACAGCATCCTAGCACATTATTGGAGCTCAAAAGAGAGGGGAAGATTTGCCACAACTTCATGGTCAAACTAAGAGGCAGCGTGAAAAAAAGACCCAGAGGCCCAGAACAGGACAGGCAAAACTACGTAAGACAGACAACAGAGCAGCAAATGTCTGGGACAATGAGCATATTCAAAGGCTAAATTGGGATTTTGTGGTAATGTTATGATTATCCTGCCCTTGAAAGATATATGGCAAGAAATTACATTGTAAAACTCTTTTGTGGTCCTACTACATACACTTGCTAGAAAATAAAAATAATAATAATTGTATCAAGCATGTAGTTAATTATCTAATACACAAGTATCACTATATATAGCTTATATGATATGTGTTGGTTCAGTGGCAGGACTTGAGCAGTCAGAGTTTTATTAAATCAGGTAAAATTGCTAATGTGTACAGTATCTATGGAAACTCATATTGCCTCAGAATGAATAAAAAAGTAATTGTCACATTTTAAAATAAGCTTAAAATGAGAAATAAAGTCAGACTGTGAGAATAATAATAATAATAATAATAATAATAATAATAATAATAATAATTATCACAGTTGTTAGACATACAATTGTAATTCTAAACTTGCTATATCAAAACATACTTTGACTCATTTCATTCAAATACTTTAGCTATCATTTTAAGTTATTCAGATACAATATATGCAAACCACATTTTGTGTTTGTAAGTCTTTAAGGCCCCTTTTAGGGCATTATGTCAGGATTTTGCCCTGACACTCTGGTTGTCTTGTGTTTGTTTCTTGTGTCTGTTGTCTTGTCAGCACATGGCTTAGTTGATTGTTTTTCTCAGCCATGTGCTTTAGCCCCTCCTCCTGGTTTCCTCATTACCACACCCTCTTGTTAGCCCTCATTGAGTCCTTGTTAGTGTAATTGCTCTCACCTGTTCCTCGTGTGTTTTCCTCCCTATTTATAGTGCCCCTTCCCCTATTGTCTTTGCTGGTTCGTGGTCATTCTTTCCTTCACTGTGTTTGTCTCTGTCTGTGGCTGATTATGTGTTCCTGTTTCCCTGTCTGTTTGATCTTGTGCTCTAGTCTTGCCCTAGTCTTGTCTCTTGTAATTCTATGTTCTTGTCTTGCTCCTTGTTTTTGGATGTGGTCTGTTTTTGTCTTTTTGCTTTTATTTGAGTATTCATTTAGTTCTCTTCAGTTCTGATCTTTTGTGTTCATTTTTTTTGGTTGATATTTTAGTTATTTGTGTTGGTTAAATTAATAAATTATTTTAACCTTTCGGTGTTCCTGTTGTGGTATCACCTGTGCACCTCACTACCCTTTTGTATTGATCTGTTTTGTCAATAAACCCTTGTTACTCACACTGCAATTGGGTCCTCCTTCCAGATGCCTGACACATTATTAAAATACTGAAATAGCTAGACAGGTGTTGATAACTGTATTCTCTTTTAACACGAGACAAGAGAATATTTTATTTCAGCAAGGCAGATGTGGTGGTCTCATTCTTGAGCCAATCAATTACAGGAACCCATCTGCAAACTGAAATGTTACTTCTATTAGGCTTCTTTGTGTTACTTCTGAGTGTTTTGATAAAACTGTAATCCAAAACTTAGTTATTATATAGGCCCAAGTATTTTTGGATGATTTAATCATTTTTGATCCCGGAAACACATCTTACTGATCTTTTAACTGATTGTGCTAAAAGGCACGCATGAAAGCCGATTTTCAACTCCGCGTAAAAAGTATCACTGTGATTTGTATGTCACACTGTGACTTCATACATTGAATTCTCCCTGTTTATAAGTGAAATGCATTTTGGGTAGAACAGAGAGTTCGTTTATCCCAGACATCATGACAGTCTCTACTCTAAGCAGCTCTTCCAAAGTCCTTTCAAGCAACCTCAGCCTTTGTATATTTTGGAGCCTGTTTATATAAGTGTTCCTCATTTGCATTCCGACTGCGCTCTCTCTCCCAAATGTCCAGCCCATTGAGACCAGTTGTATTGTTCTGATTCTGTCTTGTGGAAACAAATACAAAGTGTTCCAGAGCTACAGCAAAAAAAAAATGGCAAAGCTGTCATGCGTGCTCTCCACTTAACAGTAATCCATTTAAGACTAAAGAACCATTAGTTCTCACAAACTCTTCCATTTCTTCTGTTTGTAGAACAAGCAGCTTTATTTAACAGTAAATATTTTTCTGTTCTAACTGAGCAAAATAACTAATTGTAGCAAACTGATGTGTTACATACACTATTGTCCAAAAGGGTCAGTGAGATTTATATTTTTATATATATATATATTTTGAAAGGAGTCTCTTGTGCTCACCAAGGCTGCATTTATTTGGTCAGAACAGTAATATTGTGAACTATAATTACAATTTAAAATAACTGTTAATACATTCCAGTGTACATTCAACACAAATACTTGATAAAGCCAATGTCAACTGAAATTATCCGAAATGATGTCAAAATGCCAAAAACAGTCTCCACCATATATTTATCCACCATAATGTATCAACCATACATTTATATTCTTCTTTTCACATGCTTCTTTGTAATGATCTGATTGCAGCAAATACTTGTTTTATAAATGTTACACCACATTTGATTATTTGCACTGACATTCTTCACAAAACAGGATTAAAAAATAAATAAATAAAAAAATCTGGAAATTTGGAAATATGTGTACATGAGTGTTCACAGATCTGAGCTTCCCTCTAGTAATTTAACATAAATATTCTGGTACAAATCCTGCCACATCTGCTGCCCCTACTGGCCAAACACCAATGCTGCATAGAAACTATCTATATCCTCTTATTTGTTAGATGCTGCTAAAGGTTTCAGACAATCTCTTGAATGTAAGTGAATATTTTCATATATATAAAGGGAGGCTACAACAAGCATCTGTGATGGTGAAGGGTTGCACCATCCAATGCATGTGGAGTTATAAGACATAAACATGATGAAATAAACGTTTTTGCTCTCACATAATTGCATGCCACTGACATATCTATAGTGTCATATATTCAGACATCTCATTGTATTATAGAATGACTTCTCTTGCATTGCGGTCTGTCATTTCATACTGTAAACGCTTTGCAGTTAACACAGTTATAAAGCTGCAATATTGCAGTTCCTGTCTCGCTCTATGGGTGTGAATTGAGAGACAGGCAGCACAGACTGTTTGCCCCCCCCTGTCTGGATTCACACAGAGCCGAGGTTTCAAGGTGGTCCTGTCTAATATGATGCTGCCTTTCAACCCAGGTTAGACACTGTACTCGCTCTCCATCACTGTCACACAGGATATGCATGAGGTAAGCAGTGCACATCCATGCATCATTGGCCCACCCCACACACCGCGATGAACTTCTTAGGAATGCAGGAGATGCAATACTCACTCCATCCTGACAAACACATGCAAATCATTTACATAATCATTCCCTCCCATGCATTACAAGGAGAGCTTAATTTTAAAGAATTTTAAAAATAGTCCACACGCATCCTGTATATCTAGGTCGGTGACAAGATCCAGCCTCAAACCAGGCGGTGGATGTTATTGTATGCACATTTCATAAGTAATGCATTTCCCTCTGTATTGCGTTGTTTGCCTTCTATCAATTGAAACTGCATTTAAATGTCATGACTAAGAATGTACTTGTATATAAATGTAATAAAAGCATGTGGAGATTCACTATGTGTCACAGACCCAGTCCACACTAACACGGTTATTTTTAAAACCGCAGATTTTTCTTTGCAGTTTGGCCGTTCGTCCACACGCAAACGCAGCACCAGGTCACTGAAACCAAACATTTTTGAAAACACCTGCCAGGGTGAAGATTTTCAAAAAATCCAGTTGCAGTGTTATTGTGTAGACAGCGAAACCCGAGTTTTTGGCTTGTGACATCGGAGCCTGCACTCTTATCTCCGCCTACTGGAAACTTGTTCAGGCTTCTGATTGGCCAACATGGCTTTACGGTTCAGACTATATCGCCACCTGTTGGTTTGGCATGCTCTTGACAGTGCTTCATAGCATGCGTTTGCATTTTCATGTGGACATAGATTTTTTTTTAAAACGGAAGAAGGAAAAACTGTTTATAAAAATACCCGTGTACATGTGGACATGGCCACAGTTATGTTCAGTTAGTTTGCTTTTGTGGACTTTCAGTTTGTTTTCATTAATCACATGTGTTTCTTTGTCTTACCCTGCGTCTCAATGTGCCTACTTATACTACACCCTTAAAGTATGTACTCTTTTGATGAAGAAAAAGTACACACTTTTGAGAGTGTAGTAGAAGAGTAGGCACGCTTTGGGACATACTATCACGTCACACAATTGCGTCTTTAAAGGACTGCTCTGTCACATAGATACACGCACCCTGTCACTGTAAACTGGCCTGTCAATCATGTTGTCACAGTTAACATCCTCCACATTTCATTTAATTCAACTTCCTACCGTACTGAAGAGAAAAGAAGTAGCTCGTTGATCTGCCAGTCTTTCAATGCGGAGAACTCTGCTCATATTTTCTGCATAATAATGCATTTAAAAGTTAACGACCAAATGGATGTTTATAAAAGTTCACATTGCTGTTGCAGATGAAATATAACACAGATAACAATAAATAAATATTTTTTACCAGGTTAAATGTTGATAATTAGTAACTCAAACCTCTTTTTGTAAACCTCTCTACCTAACCGTCGATCGCCCGCATCTGCCACGTTTGTAGTTTTTCTAACGCCTTTTATCCATGTTTGTAGTTCTGGACCGAATCCTTCGCCAAAGCGCAATGGATTGTGGGCAATTTTAGCCATTAGAGTGTGCACGGATCCACACTTCAAAAATCGACCTGAAATAGTAGACCATCCGGGGACTTTTGGCATACTCTTTAGAACATACTATGCTTTGGGACACACTTATTCTAATCTCACATACTATTTAGTAGGGGTGTGGACTCGAGTCACACAATTCGAGACTTGACTCGGACTCGAGTCCCAAATTTGATGACTTGCGACTCGACTCGACCTAATTAAAGAAGACTTGAGACTCGACTTAAACTTTGACAGCAATAACTCGAGACTTGACTTGGACTTGAGCCCTGTGACTCGGAAAGACTTAATGATCAGATCAAAGTCGTTATAGACGCGTCCCTGCAGCGTGCCTGTGCTTGACTGGCGATAAGCCAGAGACTGCGTTTAAGGGGCGCTGGATATATAGACTAGTATAAATTAATGGAGTAATAACACTACTTACGACAAAAGAACCGAGATAAGAAAAAAAAAAAAATTACATGATTCGTCTAGAAGCGATCTCCGCTTGTGAAAAGCGCTGCCCTGCCCGTTTGATTGCCACCCAGCAGGGACGCGGAGCGGGCATGAGAAATGAGAGGCGTGGCTGCGATCACTTGTGCTTGCCTTATCACCGTGACCGCTGCTGATAAATATTCCTCACTTCATCTGTTTGTCCGACACCGAGGTGCACCATGAGTGACGGATCCGCATCCCGCCACGCCCCTCGCTCTCTGCCAACTCGATTTTATTTTATTTAAACCTCCATTAAGTTTAAAGTTAATCCATAATCGATATTTAAAGTTATGGTGCAACAGGATTAATGTGTCACGGAATGCCAGGAGAAAGCAAGGTAGATCCAAATGCAGTAGTTTATTAAAGTGACAAATAATCAGAACAGAACAAAAACTAGACAAAAAGGTAATCCAAAACACAGGGAACAGAAAACACGATGTAACCTCAAACAACACTGCAGCAAAGACAGACAGAGTGAGCATGGTATAAATAGTGATGGGATGATGAGTAAATTACTAACAGGTGATCATGATCAGAACAGGAACGACAGGCAAGGGACTATGGGAAATGGAGTCCAACACATGTAACACTGAAACGGGAGAGCGCCCTCAAGTGGCCAGTCCAGGGCACCACAACCAGACACTGTGACA
>NW_015654134.1:116337-117383 GCF_001515625.1 Sinocyclocheilus rhinocerous
ACGATGTAACCTCAAACAATACTGCAGCCCAGACAGACAGAGTGAGCATGGTATAAATAGTGATGGGATGATGAGTAAATTACTAACAGGTGATCATGATCAGAACAGAACGACAAGGCAAAGGACTATGGGAAACAGAGTTCAAAACATGTAACAAAGAAACAGGAAGAGCGCCCTCAAGTGGCCAGTCCAGGGCACCACAACCAGACACTGTGACATTACTCCCCCTCTACGGAGCGGATACCAGACGCTCCACCAGAAAACAAAAGTTCAGGAGGGAGGTGGAACTGAGGCGGACCAGGGGGAGGGACGGCAGGCCAAGACCATACAAATGGAAGGGGGCCAGGGGACAGAGATAGACCAGGGCATGAGCACAGAACCGGCAGGGTGAAAGGCCAAGGTCGGCGGGCCGGCAGGATGAACCAGCAAAGCCCCAACCACATAGAAATCCCAGCAGATAGCCAGGATGGAGCCGGAGTAATGAGCCAGTGAGGCTCCTGCCAAACAGGAACCCAGGCGGGCAACCAGAGCAGAGTCGGAATCCTGCCAGGCAACACTGGTGGGACAGAAAACCCTCTCAGCGACTCAAGGAAAACTGTAAACCAGAGCAGAGAGACTTTAGTACCAGCCTCAACGGCTGCAACAGGACAGGCCGATTGCGCCGCAACGGTCCCTGTGAGCTCCCGGACTGGAGTGACTTCCTTAATGAGCTCTGAGAGCTCCTGAACTGGAGCAGGCTCTGAATTGGACCTTATGAGCTCCCGGACTGGTGCGGGCTCAGGAGCGGACTCAGAGGGCTCCCCGATTGGAGTGAGTTCCTTAATGAGCTCTATGGGCTCCTGGACTGGAGCGGGCTCTGGAGGGGACCCTGTGAGCTCCCGGACTGGATTGGGCTCTGGAGTGGACCCTGTGGGCTCTGGAGTGGACTATGTGGGCTCCCGGACTGGAGCGGGCTCTGGAGTGGACTCTGTGAGCTCCCGGACTGGAGCGGGCTCTGGAGTGGACTCTGTGAGCTCCCGGACTGGAGCGGGCTCTGGAGTGGACTC
>NW_015654134.1:117454-117958 GCF_001515625.1 Sinocyclocheilus rhinocerous
GCTCCCGGACTGGAGCGGGCTCTGGAATGAGCTCTGTGAGCTCCCGGACTGGAGCAGGCTCTGGAGTGGACCTTATAAGCGCCCGGATTGGAGTGAGTTCCTTAATGACTTCTGTGGGCTCCCGGACTGGAGCGGGCTCTGGAATGAGCTCTGTGGGCTCCCGGACTGGAGCGGACTCTGGAGTGGACTCTGTAAGCTCCCGGACTGGAGCGGACTCTGGAGTGGACCTTATAAGCTCCCGAATTGGAGCGAGTTCCTTAATGAGCTCTGTGGGCTCCCGGACTGGAGCGGGCTCTGGAGTGGGCTCTACTGTCCTCCTCCTCGCCCTCCGCCGCTTAGTGGGAGTCTGAAGGGTAGAGGTGGTGGGAAAATCCCTGTGGAAGGGTTCTGATTGGCCCGGTATTTCCCACTGACTTCGACCATGGAGATACTTGACGAAGCCCCAGAAGTCTAGGATCTCGAGTCCTTCCATCTCCCACTGGGGCAAAGGATCATCCAGACAGA
>NW_015654134.1:118163-118243 GCF_001515625.1 Sinocyclocheilus rhinocerous
GAGAACAGAAGCCAAAAGGTAATCCAAAACACAGGGAACAGAAAACACGATGTAACCTCAAACAATACTGACAATACTGC
>NW_015654134.1:120081-133686 GCF_001515625.1 Sinocyclocheilus rhinocerous
ACCCATCTCACATGAAATTGAACTATGTCAAACATATTCTACCTGCCTTCCTGATATAAATTACTATACATTTGATATGGTAATTAATACTGAGACACTAATTTGGGCAAAGAGCACTAATGACTTGTTTAAGACTTGAATCTTAAAGTTGAGGACTTGCAACTCGACTTGGACTTGCCTGTCTTGACTTGGGACTTGTCTGTCTTGACTCGTGACTTGACTCGAGACTTGAATGCAAAGACTCGAGACTTACTTGTGACTTGCAAAACAATGACTTGGTCCCACCTCTGCTATTTAGGATGGATAGTATGGACATTGAGACGCAGGGTTATGCTGCGTTCAAGTCCTCCTGGGACGTTCGTACTTACGAGTTGACAAGTCGTAATTACGACGTCAGGTGCGTTCAAGTCAGTTTAGTCGGCACAAGATGGCGGTGTACCTTCTTTTAATAAATTACAAGAAAATACAACAGGGTCTGCATTTTTTTACTTGGATTTCATTAACTAGCTGCGTAACAAGAACATGACCAATTTAAGTTTATAGGAAAACTAAACTATCAATTTAAACAAAAATTTACCGTCAGCTACAGACGTTGCATCCATCGATTCCGCCATGTTTCTCATTGACACGCCCCCAACTCGGAAACTCGGGGCTTAAAGAAAATTTTGAGTTTCCCACTCGTAATAATGACTTTGTGGTGGCGTTCATGTTTGTTCAACTCGTAAATACGATCTATCCGACATGACTTGAACGCACCATTAGTTTCCTGCCAGTCATCAGTCGTCATGGACACTCATCTAGTCATCACACCTGTTCATTATCATCTCGTTATCACTGTGTATTTCAGTCACTCATTTGTTCGGTCTTGTTTAGTGTGTGTTGCTCTGCCTGTCTGCCTATTATTTGGATTATTCTTATTAAACTTTGCGTTAGAACGCTACTCCTAGTCTTCTTCTATCTTCCCCTCAACTATACCCATGACATTATGTCTCTTATGCTCACCAAAGCTGCATTTATTTGAAACAAAAATAAAACAAAAAGAGGAAAACAGTAATATTGTGAACTGTTTTTTACAATTGTTACAATCTGTTAATACTGTATATTTTCAAATGTTTTTTTTTTTTCTATGATGGCAAAGCTGAACTTTCAGCACTTATTACTCTAGTCTTCAGTTTCACATGATCCTGCAGAAATAATTCTAATATGCTGATATGGTGCTCAAGAAAATGTTGTTGAAAACAGCGCTGCGTAGTATTTTTGTAGAAACCATGATAGTTTTTTTTTTTTTTTTTTTCAGAATTCTTTAATTATGGAGCTCCTAAAGTAACAAGGTTATGGTACATAAAATGAGATGGGAGGATAAATTATATTTTAATTAATTTTCTTTCTCTTGCAAAAATTTTGTGTTCCCCCGATACACTTTGCATTCACTCACAAAACTTTTGTGATATAAATGATATGAGATGGGAGGAAAAACCATGCAAACACAAAGTTTCTCCGGGGAATGCAATACTTTTGCAAGAAAATGCAAAAGCATCCCCCCGCACCCCAACCTTTTTTTTTTTTTTTTTTTTCAAAACCATATCCCTCTTATGTCGTACAGTGAGAGCGGTTCAAAGACGGCTGTTGTCACTTACGACTAAAGATAGCCTACCGTCATTTTCTGACAGTGTCAGAAATTCAGCATGAACATCGCACAGTGTATTTGCTGCTACGACCCACGTTTACTGACCAGCCGTTATATTATTATATAATATAATAATATATATTATACACACACACATAAACACACACACACAAAGAAAAACAAGTAGATAGAATAGAAAAAATAGAATAGAAAAATGTAAATATATATTTTTTTTAATAAAAAAAGAAGATAAATGTAGATAAAGTACAATTAAAATAGAATATAAAGTGCTAGAGTTAGAGGGTCAAATAAAGCATTAATGCCTTGAATTTAATGCGAGCAGCTACTGGTAGCCAGTGCAAATTGATGAACAGAGGTGTGACATGCTTTTTTTTTGGCTCATCAAAGATTATTCTTGCAGCAGCATTTGGATTAATTGTAGAGGTTTGATAGAAGTGGCTGGAAGACCTGCCAAGAGAGCATTGCAATAATCATGTTTCAGAGTGACAGAACCTGTTTTGACTTGATCAGTTTTGATCAATTTATTGTGTCCCTGATTAAAAGCTTTAATTTCTTGGAGAAAAAAAAAAAAACTGACCCCACAGTTGTAACAGTATGTAAGCGACACAATAAGGTACTACATTACCAGCATAGTGTTATGCATTATAACAAGAAAACTGCATTATCATTGAAGCTCAATGAACAGACAAAGCAGTTAATTTACAAGTCATTCGAAGCTAAAGAGTGCTGACAAATAGCCAGAGCATAGACGACCTCTGAACTGAAAACATTTCATTAAATATTTGATCTTTCTGGCTCTTGATTTTCTTATCATATTATGTATTATTTAGACATGAAAAATATTCACCCCTGGGAGAGGTTAGACTCTTAGTGACCTAGCTTTATCAGTATTCCATCATAACGGTCTTCACAGAGAGTGTGGTTGGGCTAAAATTACTTAATGGAAATAAATCATCATCTTCTGTAAACGTTGGAAATCATTCTGCAATATATATTTCATAGTCTTTTAAACCGTCAGCCTGCTATATCTTTCCTCACTTGAACTCCGTCTGGTCCAAATCACGGATAAAAAACACTTTATTCCATGATAAAATATGTAACTGTTGGCCACACTTATTCTGTACTAGCTGTTTTTCACCTGCATTATAATCATTTGAGAGACAGTGACACTCTTTCTGAATTTACTCATTAAAATTTTACTCTTATGTAACATACAGCAGTTGTCAGGATAAACTGTTCTCGTATGTTTTCAGAAATGTTCTGTTGTTTTCATTATGCTCTATTTCTTAGTATCAATCAATATATCAGCCTCAGAGTTGCAGCTGTTTTCAGTGGTCAGCAGCAGTTATTTTCTTTCTTTTCATTTTATTTTTTTGTGATTTCTTTTTTGGCCTCTCATGATAAAGCAAGCAAGCTGCAGATGGAGAAGGGTGACTTGAGCAGGTTATGGAGCAGTTGGACTGCGGAGCAGGTGCTGTGTGAACTATGCTTCCCACAGATGAGCATGGATCTTTGTCTCCATCTCCCCTGACAAAAAGATGGTCCAAGCCACATTTGTGAGACCATACTGGTGTGCTGCTAGACTAGTGTGTATCGAGAACACAAACAAACACACACACACACACACACACACATCATCATCATCATCATCCTCTGAGCTGTCTATGGAGATATCATTTAAGGTATGCTTCAAAATGAAATTTCTTTCAAAGTATCACATAAGTTGAATAGTGAATGAATAATATATAGGATATCCTGTATATGGTACTACGGGGGCTTATTTTTTTAGAATGAGCAATAAGCTTTACCTGTTATTTTATATAATTTATCTGCTCTTATTTGGGAGATATCTGCACTGATTTAAACAGAAACTTTGATACCATTATGCAACCAACAGAAATATTCTATAAATTATAAAATTAGCCACATTCCAGTATAGAGAAATACTGATGCCTTCTCTGATCTCTGTTCATTTAAATGTTGGAGTGGTGTAAAGGCGTTTTGACTCTTCTGTTCAAAAATTTAGGGTCATTAGTATTTGCTTTTTTTCATTAGTATTTCGCTCACAAAGGCAGCATTTATTTCAGGGTTGTCCAATCCTGCTCCTGGAGAGCTACTTTCCCTCTAGAGTTTAGCTCCAACCTGCTCCAACTCACTTGTCTGAAAGTTTCTAGTGAGTCTGAAGACCTTAGTTGGCTGGTTCAGGTGCGTTTAATTTGGGTTAAAGCTAAACTCTGCTGGATAGTAGCCCTCCAGGAACAGGTCTGGACACCCCTGATTTATTTGATCAAAAATAGAGTAAAAACAGTAATATTATGACATATTACTACAATTTAAAATAACTTACTATTTTACTACATTTTAAAATGTAATTTATTTCTGTGATGGCAAAGCTGAATTTTCAGCAGCCACTGCTCCAGTCTTCAGTGTCACATGATCCTTCAGAAATCATTCTAATATGCTTATTTGGTGTTCAAAAATATGTCTTATTATATTCAATAATGAAAATGTTGATTTTTTTTTTTTTTGGATACTGTGATATATTTTTTCAAGATTCTTATAAAGTTTAAAAGAATGTCTAGGTTATTAATGTTCACGGTTGTGGCATGAGGGACGTAACCTCTCCGTTCCTCCCTTCAGGGAACAAGGGTTACATACGTAACTGAGACGTTCCCCATCAGTCAGTCACATTAGCTGTTACGTTGGCACTGACGTTAGGAGTCCATATGGAAAGTGCCAAATCCAGAAGACAAAGATTGAAGGTGCAGATGTCGACAAGCAAACTTGTCAGGACAGATGCACCTCAATCTGTAACCTACCCAAGACCCTATAAGCCAGATCACTTATCAAATAAATGGACTTACCAGGGAAGTAAGGGTTGTTCCGACATTCTCACAATTCTAGATTTAAACAAACGTTGGGATGCGGAGACACATCCACATAGGAATCTGAACAGTACGACTGGGATGGGACACAGCAACACAAGGGCTGGATCTGCCTCCTCCAAGGACAGCGCTTGCAAGTTCACAACCTGGTCCCGAAAGGGAGTGGTGGAAACTTTGGGCATATAACCGGGCCGGGGTCTCAAGATAAAGTGAAAATCAACCAGCCCAAACTCAAGGCACGATTTGTTGATCGAAAATGCCTGCAGGTCCCCAACCCTCTTGATGGATGTGAGCGCTACCAGGAGCACTGTCTTAAGTGACAAGCTCAACTGAGTCAAGAGGCTCAAAGGGGGATCCCCATATTCCCGTCAGGACCACAGAGAGATCCCACGAATGAATGAGGCGTAATCTGGGAGGATTTAATCTCCTCGCACCTCCCAGGAACCTGACGATCAGGTTGTGCTTCCCCAAGGATCTACCATCCACTGCATCGTGATGCTCCGCAATGGCGGTGACATACAATTTCAAAGTGGATAGCCTCTGCTCCAACTTTTCTTGCAGGATGGAAAGCACAATGCTGACCGGGAATCTCTATGGGTCCTCCAACAAGAGGAACACCAGTCATCAGACAGACCCTACTTCAGAGCATAGTATCTATCACAGCCTGCAAGAGGCCAGAGAGATATACCACCAGAAGCTAAACGTGCAGGTTCCACAGACAGGGACGTGGGTGCCAAATAGTGCCCAGCCCCTGAGAAAAGGGGTCCCTCTGGACCATCTGGGGATCGAGTCTCCATTCTCCCGGAAGGGTAAGCTGTCGTGAGAGTGCATCGGCTACACTATTGAGCTCCCCCAGAACATGAATGGCACACAGCGATTTGAGCTGCGTCGAGGGTAGTGAGGAGGGAAGAGCTCAACCGTGACTGGGAGGTGTGGGGGCCTTCCACGTTTTGGTGAGCTCTTCATGAACCTCCAGGAAGAAAGGCACTGGGCAGAGCATGGCTGAGATTCACATTCGGAGCCCAGATACCAATCATCCAGCCTCAAGCGTTCAGGGGATGGTGGCGAGTTCACCTCCAGCCTGATACTCTTGGCGGCCTGAAGGAGCATGGCCGGCAACTCTGCTTCTGACTCCGACTGTGCAGCCGCCAAAGCAAGGAGCTTCTCAGCAGAGTCTTCAGCACCAGAAGACGATAGCCCCTCCTCTGATGCTAACCAGGGGTGAACACACTAATGAATGCTCTCTCTGACGCAGCCAAGAATCTCCTGTATGCGCTGTTATACGAATGCGCTGTCTGACGCAGCCGAGAATCTCCTGTATGCGCTGTTATACGAATGCGCTGTCTGACGCAGCCGAGAATCTCCTGTATGCGTTGTTATACGAATGCGCTGTCTGACGCAGCCGAGAATCTCCTCTACTCCCAATAAAAATTGTTTGTAAATATCAATATAAATGTCTTTACTGTCACTTTTGATCAATTTAATGCATCAATTTAATTGCTGAATAAAATTATTAATTTAAATAAACAAATAAATCAATCAATCTTGCTGACCCCAAACTTTAACAGTAGTGTATGTGCTACAGCTGCTATGGTGTTTTGGGTGGTTGATAAATTAAACTACTTTTATAAAGTGGTTAAATACTTTATACAAGCTAATAAAATGAACAATGTATGAGAAATAGTAATGAGATGCTTCTCTATATTAAGCATGGAAATTACCTAACATAGCATGACCAATTACAGCATTTCTAATATGGTAGATTATTTTTACAGTAGGTTACTACAAAAATCTGCAGGGATACCGCTCACCTCCCACTTGTTTTTTTTTGTTTTTTCCCTTCATAAATACATCTAGGGAGCCTACATTTTTTTATTTTAATAGTTCTGTGGCACTGTGATTTCAGAAGCCTGAAGCCAGCATTTTCTATCCTTGAGTGCAACTGAGTACAGAGAACTGCACTCATGACAGAGACTGTGGTGCCTCATAAAGGACACGATGTCAAGACTCATCAGCCTACACGGGTTGAATGATAGACCAGAGAAACTAAATATTGTCCAGATACACACTGGTTCATAAAGCAGTAAAAGTCAGGACCATAAAAAACTAAAGCTACCACAAACAGGCTGTTGAAATATTGCAAATCGTCCCATCTATTTCAGTGTATGAACATGTTAAGGATCTTCTTGTGTGTGAATAAAAAATAAATAAAAAATCTCACATCTTACAGTTGTTCTTTGGAATTTAACATTTTCCAGAAACATTCAACAGTGTGTTATCATTAGCGTGACTTAAAAAATAATCCACTCATTTGTGAAGCGTCTTAGCCAAAGTCCAAAGACACTGACCAGCTAAATTCATCTAAATGAATAAACCGATTACTTACACTTTCTTAAAAGGAGTATTGAGAACACAGTGATTTCATTACATGTAATTCAATTGAGGCTAAATGATTTGTGTAGAAAAATAATCTAGGTTAAGGCATTTTTATATTTTGGAAATATACTACAAGTTTTTAATTTACAAACTCTCCTACAGAAACCATTTTCTCAAATTCTACACCAGGGAGTGGATGAAAGAGAAAATAAATATAAATACACAACCAAGAGAAGAGGCTCATACCATTCTGACACAGTCTCAGTATTTCTCAACATCGGGATTTACCGCACAAGTCGAGATCTGCGTGCTCTGCCAGAATACAGTGGAAACACAATGTGGTGGGTGAACACCCTCTGAAGAGGCAGAGGAATGCGAGTCTTGGTTAAGGATAAATATGTGAATAAATAAATCGACAGAGTACTTTATAGGGTCTATGTGGAGGTTTTGGTCACTTCAGAGTAACCATAATGACAGGCGTCAGTAGTATTTCTGGAAAACATCTTAAACTGTGAAAATGAACAACAACAAGCTAATATAAGTGTCTTTAGTTCTTCACATTATTTTGTCTTCTTCCAGCCCGCAGTCTAGATTCCAATCGAATTTCAACACTCCTGTTTTCTGTGTAACAAACATTGCATGCGAACTGTGAAAAGTGAAATGCACTCAGGCAGGAATATTTGTGAGTCTAACTGGAAAAGGAAGGTGGTAAATCCATCCAAAGCCATGCAAGTCTTTGTATTGACACAGGAGTACTAAGAAGAGCTACAGAGCGGAATTCCCTTAGAAGATTATTCTGGATAAGCTGGTGTGCTTTGGACTGTGAGTTTGGCAGTATGTAGCTAGGCAGAGCAAGAAATATATTGAAAAATACTTTTTACCAGATTGTCTTTTTTTCCCCTTCTTACTAATCTGCAGTCTGAAGCTGCCAGTGGGCATAGGTTTTGTATATTCAGCACCTGATTCGCTGGAGTAAGAGGAGTGGATAGGGACAGAGAAACAAACAGGGTTGCTGAATGGATCTGGCATTCCGTTTCGTTTGTGGGAGTGAGCTGTCAAGACACAACCGTCCTAAGGGGGGAGCCACAAAGAACAGACACATATTTCTTTTTTTTCATTCTCCCTCCATCTCTCTCCCTCCCTCGCTCTCTCTGTCTAGATGAAGGGACAACAGGAAAACTGGCTTTTCTGTGTGACTCCATATGGTTTTTACAGGTTGAGTTTGGCTACCTGCCACTCCATCTTATTAAAATCAATCACTGAAAAAACTGTCAAAATGTTGGTCTCAGTGGAAGAAAGGTTAAATGTACAGTATACTACAGTGTACTTTTTTTTTTTTTTTGCTTTCGAACATGGCATCCAAGGGCTTACCAAGGATGCATTTATTTGATAAAAAATACAGTACAAAGAGTAATATTGTTATTACTGCTAATTACAAATTAAAATAACTTTTAATTTAATTTTAATTTTAAAATAATTTTTTGATGAACAGAAAGTTCAAAAGAACAGCATTTATTTGATATAGAAATCTTTAGAAGACACAGGAGTACTAAGAAGAGCTACAGAGCGGAATTCCCTTAGAAGATTATTCTGGATAAGCTGGTGTGCTTTGGACTGTGAGTTTGGCAGTATGTAGCTAGGCAGAGCAAGAAATATATTGAAAAATACTTTTTACCAGATTGTCTTTTTTTCCCCTTCTTACTAATCTGCAGTCTGAAGCTGCCAGTGGGCATAGGTTTTGTATATTCAGCACCTGATTCGCTGGAGTAAGAGGAGTGGATAGGGACAGAGAAACAAACAGGGTTGCTGAATGGATCTGGCATTCCGTTTCGTTTGTGGGAGTGAGCTGTCAAGACACAACCGTCCTAAGGGGGGAGCCACAAAGAACAGACACATATTTCTTTTTTTTCATTCTCCCTCCATCTCTCTCCCTCCCTCGCTCTCTCTGTCTAGATGAAGGGACAACAGGAAAACTGGCTTTTCTGTGTGACTCCATATGGTTTTTACAGGTTGAGTTTGGCTACCTGCCACTCCATCTTATTAAAATCAATCACTGAAAAAACTGTCAAAATGTTGGTCTCAGTGGAAGAAAGGTTAAATGTACAGTATACTACAGTGTACTTTTTTTTTTTTTTTGCTTTCGAACATGGCATCCAAGGGCTTACCAAGGATGCATTTATTTGATAAAAAATATATAATAAGTTGATGTAAAATAGTTTGTTAACAAAATGTCTAATAACACACATTTTCCTTAAACTGTTTAATAAAAAAGATTCATGTTTTAGCGTAGATAAAGTAATATTGGTAAGTGTTCAACACAGCCTAGAATTTTAAGAAATATTTTAATGAATTTTGCTGACACCTTTGGACGTTAAAAATTAACTATATTTGCTACACATTATTCATTTAAGTGTAGAGAAGTCAAGTACAATCCATCTTTCAAAACACCATGATTCACGGCTCCAGTATTAACCATTATTTATATTTTTTAAGTCTTCTGTTTCAGCGCGGATGGTATCAGAATCAATGACTAGAAACTCCAGCACAACATCTGCAGCCAGATGATTCTGGCTCACCTCTCCAGCCTCATGTGAGGCCTATCTGTCACCTCAGTGTTCCCATGCTGTTCCGCCTGCCTCCTGGAGCATCTGGTCCTATCTCCATGGGGAAGCAGTCATGAGTCCATGCTGCCTCCCGAGCCCTGCCACAGCCACTGCCACAGTATCAATTTATATCATATTAACTTTTCCCATGCAGCACCAGGTGCTCAATTAGAGACAGGCCCAGGGCCAACAGCAAGCCAAAGTCATTCAATAAATCACTCTCCATTAGGGGCCTGGTGGCCCCTTCTAGTGCTGTTCTGTGCCATGTCTTCCTGGTGCTGAATGGGCACTCTGAATTGAGCTCTCACACGATATTAAGAGGGGGAAAACCACAAAGAAATAAAATATTTCAAATATATGATATTTCTAATTTAAACAAAACCGTGCTCATCATGGAAATGCTCGTACTTTCCTAATGACCATTCATCCATTTATGGACTGAATAAACTGTGTAAAATAATTTTTAAAAAAGAGAGAGAGGGCCAGAAATCAATATGAAATTAAATTATTCAGTTGAACTATCCATAATTATATACACTGCTGTTCAATAGATGTTTTTACCTTTCAAAATATTTTGTGTTAATGTTTATGAAAGACATGCTCTCTAAGGCTGCAGTTATGATAAAAAATACAGAAGGCCTAATACTGAAATATTAAATACAGAAATATTACTACAATTTAAAATATATTTTCTATTATCCATTTTTATATGCTGATTTGGAAACATTTCTTATTAACAACTGTGATACTATGTGATATTTTTTTCAGGATTATTTATTAGAAAGTTAAAAAGGACATTTATTTGAAAAAGATCTTTTGTAAAATGACAAAATAATTGTGTAAATCTAGTGATCAATTGATCAATAACACATTTTTGCTAAATAAAAAAAAAATATTTTGAAAATAAAAACAACAACAAAATTTAATGGTATATATATATGGATAACACAACATTAATATATGTGATAATACCTAAATAAGTAATAAAATCACTTTGAATACACTTTGGAAAAAAGTACAGAACCACATTTATGACCTTTTAAAGCCCTTGGCGCAAAAATGTCGTGATTTACTCATGACGCTACTGTTTGCACAGGGTCAAAGTACAGAACCAATAAATTCAAAGCAATGTGGGGGTAAACTATTCATTTTGACTGAAACAGTAATAAAACACTTCTACTGAGCTGTATAAAGTAAAAGGTTACAGAAAGAGTGGGTTTATTCATGAGTGACCCACATATGCACCCATAAAAGGCATCAAAAGTCTCATTGTCCCCTCTGACACGGGTATGGCTTTTTATAGGCTCACTCTGACAGCCTCAGACACGCTCTTTCCAGTTTAACTTCCTAGACCATTAGTAATTGAAACCAGTGCAGCTATAAGACATCACGTTGAGCTTTATATTTGATCATTTTACTGCACTCACCAGAAAGCTGGATTTCATTGGTAATTGTACCTGACAATACAGGATTGTTCATTTGAAACTCTTCACAATTTACCTAATGGAAATCAGCTGCCGCAGTTTCCTGTCGAAAACTATCTCAATGCTGTTCCACCCGGACCTCTTCCAAGTAAAACAGACTGACCTGTCAGTTTGGAAAAGATGGAAAGAGAAGAATTCAGGCAGGCGGGGGAGGATGAAGGGAAGCGAGGGCTGCTCCAGTTCAGAACATTTATTTTAACACGGAACATTTTTCGACTGTTATTCTACACTTTTAACTCCGCTGTGCAGACTAAATATACTGGAATGTTATATATTTTGGCATCTCAGACCAACAGCACAGCTTCAGATTACAGACATAAATGCCCATGAAATGAAGTGAGAGCAGAGGTAAAATTAAACTATACAATTTGTCTAAACATGTTTTGGCTTAGACCAAAGGCCAAAGAAGCCTGGTGATATCTGAGGGAGGAAATTCATGTTTTCTCATGAATTCAAGTATTACTTTTAATTGCTGAGTTGCATTTTTAAAGCTTGATATTCAAAGTGCTTTCAAGGCAGTGCTGTATTGATATTCTTCTGATTAGGGGTTTGTTTTAAACCTCTTAGCATTAGACTACTGCAATTAATTCAGTCTAAACTTATTGTACAGAAACCTTCAAAATGTTGTTTGGATAATTTTGTGTAGGTAATTACAGCCTTTGGTGTGCTTTTGGACTGTGAGTTTGGCAGTATGTAGCTAGGCAGAGCAAGAAATATATTGAAAAATACTTTTTACCAGATTGTCTTTTTTTCCCCTTCTTACTAATCTGCAGTCTGAAGCTGCCAGTGGGCATAGGTTTTGTATATTCAGCACCTGATTCGCTGGAGTAAGAGGAGTGGATAGGGACAGAGAAACAAACAGGGTTGCTGAATGGATCTGGCATTCCGTTTCGTTTGTGGGAGTGAGCTGTCAAGACACAACCGTCCTAAGGGGGGAGCCACAAAGAACAGACACATATTTCTTTTTTTTCATTCTCCCTCCATCTCTCTCCCTCCCTCGCTCTCTCTGTCTAGATGAAGGGACAACAGGAAAACTGGCTTTTCTGTGTGACTCCATATGGTTTTTACAGGTTGAGTTTGGCTACCTGCCACTCCATCTTATTAAAATCAATCACTGAAAAAACTGTCAAAATGTTGGTCTCAGTGGAAGAAAGGTTAAATGTACAGTATACTACAGTGTACTTTTTTTTTTTTTTTGCTTTCGAACATGGCATCCAAGGGCTTACCAAGGATGCATTTATTTGATAAAAAATACAGTACAAAGAGTAATATTGTTATTACTGCTAATTACAAATTAAAATAACTTTTAATTTAATTTTAATTTTAAAATATTTTTTTGATGAACAGAAAGTTCAAAAGAACAGCATTTATTTGATATAGAAATCTTTAGAAATGTTATTCATTCTTGGTGAATAAAAGTAGTAATAAAAAAAAAAGTACTGTCCCTAAACTTTTGATTGAATGTACTGTATATCTGTCTAGTTATTTCTAATAACTATCATTATTAGTTTCATATTTATGACTAGAATGTTAACTTTCAAACTGCTTGCGTATGAGTGCAATACAGATACTGACTGGTTTTCGGACCCCCCAATACAGTAAAACTGCACGTTTTAGAGTGGCCTTTTATTGTGGCCAGCCTAAGGCACACCTGTGCAATAATCATGCTGTCTAATCAGCATCTTGATATGCCACACCTGTGAGGTGGATGGATTATCTCGGCAAAGGAGAAGTGCTCACTAACACAGATTTAGACAGATTTGTGAACAATATTTGAGAGAAATAGGCCTTTTGTGTACATAGAAAAGTCTTAGATCTTTGAGTTCAGCTCATGAAAAATGGGGGCAAAAACAAAAGTGTTGCTTTTATAATTTTGTTCAGTGTATATATATATAGAAAGGGCAATTAAACTTGAATCTATAAAATGCATATGACATTCAGGTCATCATCCTTTTGCATTGTTACTATTTAAAATACAATTGACCCTTCGCAATTCTTCATGAACAATTTAATTTTTTTAAGTATATGGATGATCTGTAAGGTATGATGCAATATGATCGAAATTATTCAAAAATACAGTAAAACACTATTGTCAAGTCACGTATAACATAAGCAGCTTTTTTTTTTTTTATAAATCTTTTAATTGCATTACTGTGTAATTTAACATCTAAAAATGGCAGATCAAAATGTTTTGCAATCAAAGCCCAAATAAGAACAATAACCAATACATGTTAACACTTTATGAGAATGTGGTAACACTGTATTTTAAGGACCAATTCTCATTATTAACTAGTTGCTTATTAGCATGCATATTGCTAGCATATTGGTTGTTTATTAGTGCTTATAAAGCACATTTGATGCCTTATTCTGCGTGACCGTATTCTATATCCCGTAATACGCCCCCTACCTAAAATTAACAACTACCTTACTATTAATAATCAGCAAATTATGAGTTTTTTCAACATAATTGGACCCATGAAACCACTGAAAGCTCAAGTAGACGCTGTCAAAGTGTAAAGAACGTAATGTCTCAAGCATGCATCTTTCCTAGCTGTGGCACAACCGGAAATGTAAATAGGACAGGACTCTCTCTCTCTCTCTCTCTCTCT
>NW_015654134.1:133749-140034 GCF_001515625.1 Sinocyclocheilus rhinocerous
GTTGTTTAGTTTATTACATAATTTATTTGATAGTTTTAATGAATCTTTTTCTATAGACGTATTTATTGTTGGTTTTAAATATGTTAGAAGAAAGAGGTTTATTTGTCAGTGTTTAAATTTTATTATAGGTCAAGCAAAATTAGCAATCTATATGAGTAGAAAAAACAGGATAGAACTGGGTGTAGATCAAGATATTAATATTCTGTTTTTAGCCACAGTAAAATCCAGAATACTCATTGATTTCCATTTTTATACATCCATGGATGACGTTTTCACATTTGAAATGAAATGGTGTAAGAATGAGGCTTTGTGCTCTGTTATTGATGGAAAAATATTTTTTTCTCTTTTACTAATGTAAAAAAGGAATTTGTTTTGTTTTGTTTTCCTTGTGGTATAAAAGGTTTGTTGAAAACGTGTTTTATGTGAAAAATTTTAATAAAGTCTTTTTTCAAAATTCAAATTATCTCTCTCTGTGTCCCTGCCTCTGCCCTGAGTCTCTCTCTCTCTATTATCTCAGAATGTCCTCTGCAACAGAACACTGCTTTTCATATACAATCACACGCACACACAGCTGTCAGACATAGATTAATTTATGCTGATTATGTGAGGGGCAAATGGTAGATAACCTATACATTCTTAACTGGATTAGTAGCTTCACAGTGGCTCCTCTAACTGCAGTACTTCTCCCTAAATTTACCAGAATAATTAAAATGATACAACTGAAAATTGTACAGTAGAAAGCCAATCTACTGTACAGTGACATCTAATTGTCTAGCCTAAATCATGCATGTTTATGGGGTTTACTGCATCCTTTAGATACTAAAGGGACTGTTCACTCAAAATGACAATTATATCATCCTCATGTTGTTCCAAACCTCTATGACTTTTTTTTTATTATTCTGTGGAACATAAAATAAAATATTTTGAAGAACGTTTCAACTGTTTTTATCCATGGGGTTCAACAACACTGAACCCAGCTGACTTATATTGTACAGACAAAAACATTTTTCAAAACATATTTTATGTTCCACAGAAGAAAAGAAAGTCCCAAAGTTTGGAACAACATGAGAGTGAGTAAATGACAACAACAGAAACATTTCTTTAAGGATCAGAGGAGTTTGAATTGATGGCCTGTCAAAGCGTTCTGAATAAGGCTCTGAATAAAGAGTACAAAAATATAGCCCAGCAAGCCATCTGCAACATGGACGAATGAGATCACACACTTCATATAGCCCATAGCACTCAATGTTAAAGCCACACAAATAATATGGCCTCAGTTTCTCTGTGAAACACAACAAAGATGAGGCTTAGAGCATGATTAATGCAGCTACTAATCCAAAGAAGCTGGACAATCAATTTCATATTCATGATTCCTGGGATCTGGATCCAGTCAAAGCATGCTCGAATCCTTTTGGCAGAATGTTCAATACTACTCAAACAGCTTGTGCACAAAAATTTGATAAACAATAAAAAAAAACTACATTCTTTATTGTCTTCTGCTTTATGTTTCACTGTAGGGAATTGGGGGATAGAGACATCGACTGGCCATGCCTGACTGAAGCTGTCGCTTTTGCTGTTGTTTTTTTCTTCTTGTTGTTCCTGTAGGAGCTGCTCACCTCTGCCACAATAAGTTGACCTGAGATCAGCCTTCACCATATGGTCATTACCAAGGGATCAATCTCGGGGGTTATCCTGACCTCTGGATATTATGGAGGCTAGAGACAGAGCAAAAGGCACATACCACCAGTCACTGCCCCACAGACCACCAGTGTATGAGTAAAAATAGACACTGCCCACAGACAACGACACACTGTGCTATTGATCAGTTTGCACTTCCAGCGAAATATAGGGATTTCTCAGACTATGATGGATTATGTAAATCTTAAGCAAGAAATTAAGAAATGTAATGAGATAAAAACTAATAAGTTGCAACTCCTGAACAATTGTTAAGAAGGAATTGTTCACCCAAAAATTTAAATTCTGTCATCATTTACGCATGTTGTTCCAAACCGGTATGAGTTTCTTTCTTCTGTTGAACACAAAAAAAAAAAAAAAAAGATATTTTGAAGAATGTTGGTAACCAGACATTTGATGGTAACCACTGACTTCCATTGTATTTTTTATTTATTTTTTTATCTTTTCCATGCTGATGGCATATTTTTTTTTTATTTTTGGGCGAACTCTTTAAGAACATCTTATTTTTATATCTTGGATTTTTTTTTAAATGGCTTTGCTGTTATCTGATTGTATATCAATGAAAAATAATCACTATTTATGTCACGACTGTCTTGGTGGGAAGTCAGAAGTCAGAGTTGTGTTTTTAATGCACATGCATTTTAAATGGTTATTTTTAAAGAGCCACTCTCAAGATGGAATTCAGCAAAAACTCACATCAAAAATAATTATGACTGATCATTGTTTACATTAATTGATCATTTGTGCCACTTCAGAGCACTTATGCACATCCCTAGTAACATATGCATTCTATGTAGCTAATGTTATGTTATAATGCATAATATTTCAAACAACCCAATAAACACCTTACTTCTGAGGATTTAAGATAATTTGGAGGTTTTTGTAACTTTACAAGGTTATTTATGATGATTTTAAAAACTTTTTATGTCTGTTGGCAATATAAAACATTCTTAACTTTATTCTAACTTTATTATGTTAGAAAATAAGAAGAAAATAGGAGTTAAGAATTTTATTCTTAAGGGCGTTTCGCGAATCCAGCCCCAGATTGATAAAAATATATATATATTATAAGGGAGTTACTTATATTAACAGGTGGCATCTAAAAAAAAGCACGACCTGGGTAATTTCCTGTCTGAGGTGAATTAATAATGTTTCCTCATTAGGCACCATTGAGGGGTGGATTGGATGAATTCCATCTCCGGAGTGGTTGAATTAATTAGATGTCACACTAAAGAAGTAAATAAGATGTACCGTCACCATAATGACTATAGAGAGCTGAAGAAACTAGATGATGAATTAATTTAAAATCAATCAGCTTTCTTGATGAAAGGTCCCTTTTTTACTGTCCATAACAAGCTAGGAACCGCATCAATAATAGAGGAGATTATATGTCTCTGAGACATATTTGAGATCCCTCGGTGTCTGGACCTGGCTGACTGCCGTTGTGTCGCAAGAGAGAGCAACAAAACATGACTCGAGCTGTTCGATGTCAAACCCATCTCTGAGTCTCAATTCTCAGCTCACTAAATTGACACTTATGGGAAGGAAACACAAAATGTCTAGAAAATGTACTTTGGCAAACACTAAATATACTGGGGGATTGCTGAGTAACTGCATACAATACAAAGTTGCCTACATAATTTAAACAGTACTGCGATGTTTGTATATAATAACAGTGCATCACAGACAAGTATTAAAAGTATTAATTTGCCAAAAGCAAACTAAAAGATTTAGTCCTACACAAATGAATTGCAGACACCCAGATCCAGTCGAGCACTTGCAGAAGAAAAACAGCTGATACTTTCTGATAGTATAAAGAGTGAAATGTCCTCCCAGTGTTTCTCACACATAGACTTTACCTGGGTGGGCCGCCCAAGTATATTTGGAGAAACATTTTTGATTCGATTCTTTTTTATCCTTTTATCCATTATTATTTTATTTTATTTTACAGTGCGGGTGCTTCAGTTGCATTTTCGACTAAAAATAGATGTGTGTGCGAACTGTAAAATATATTTAGGAGCACGTTTGCAAATAAAGCAAAATCCCTCCGGGTGAGTTTTCTTAAATTTAATGTCATGAAAAGTCTTCAATACATGCAAATGTAAAACAAATGTGTTAATGATCATTTTAAGATTTCTTATATTTTGGGGATGGAAAAACAAATAGCGATACAGCTTACTGAATATTAAACTTCAAAAGGCTATGATTTCATTTAAAAAAGAGCACTGCACGTTGCAGTGTCACAAGCCGGCACTGTTGCGCGAGCGCTTCAGACTTCTTCAAAAAGTGATTCTCAATCAGTGAATAGCGCACATTAATGCCAAGCGATTGGTTATGAACTGGTTGATAAATTATCACAATGTCTGCTTTATGACCTTTATATAATATGTTTTATACACAATAGTATAGACATTTACAAATTAGAATCCCTGAGTATGTTGGGCTTGTTTATAATTAAAAGTCACACGTTACATTTTTTTTTTCTCTGTGCATTATTGGTATTTTGGTTACACAATAAATTGTATTTAATTTAATTTCCATTTAATTCATAGTAAACTATTGTAGTTTCTGGCTGGGATGCTTCCCCACATGAAGAAAAGTCAAAGAACATTATTTGACACATATTATTAAATAGATTTTACTAGTATCAATACAATCTGTTTACCATTCACTGAGAGAGACACTGCCTCTGTCATCATGCTCAAAGAAAGCGCTAAACAATATTCCAGGTACTTGTTTCCGATTGTATATATAAATATTGGTTAAAGGCAGAGTAAGTGATTTCTGGTAGCCAATGTTGATATTTGAAATCACCAAAACAAACACGCCCCTACCCCAAAAGGGTATTGCCCCACATATACGTACGCAACCCAGGCAACGTTTAGTTCTTTGAAACAAAGCAAATCCAATGTTACACCGTGTCTACGGACGTCAACGGCGCGGCGCAACAAATCCCCGACAGAAAACTGCTGCCGGGTTCTATTTATGACGTGCTGACACAAATTTCAAATGGTTTTCAACGGTCGTTTGATCGCGTCCGATGTTTTGCAGTTTGTGTGTGTATTCATATGTTATGCTGCAGATCAGGGATGTTATTGAGCGATACAAATTACTATTTGATAAACAAGACCACTTTTTTGAGTTCTTTTTTAAACTCAGGGTGTTAAATACATGCCACCTTTTAAGTTGAAGATCATGTCTGGGTGAATTGTCCTTGTTTAGACAGGCAGTGACTGCCAAACAAGGCCATCATGTCAGAACAGTTTGTCTGAGCCAAAAACTCAAGTTGCTCCAAAATGGATACACATCACTATCAAGGTCACTGTGGAGTTTTAAATACATTAGTTCATCTAGCGTTCCCTGCACATGCTGGGAAATGAACGTATGATTATAAGATGTCCTCAATCCTCATTCCTCCCTAATGATTGATCTACTCCAGAGGATGTGGGAAAGAAGTTTTGCATACATACTCTGAATCACGAATAAAGATAAAGAGCATCTAAGATGTAAAGAGTGGATAAAGGGGGTCAAACATGGCAATTATTTCACTAAAAATATAAACAGACCCAACAGAACGAACGCTGAGGAGGGAAATAAATCAGGTTGAATTTGGGAGCTGGAAAAGCAGTGTGAGGGAATAATAGAGAAAAAGGGGCATAAAGAGCTGCTATTTTTAGGAAGAGCATAATGACATGAGGCTGTGGGATAAGAGTCTGCAATCATCGGGATAAACAATAACATTGAAGAGGCTCCACTCAGGGTTGATTAGACGATTCTACCTCTCATCAACCTCTGACACACTCTGGAGGAGAAGTCCGTGGTATGACCCCTTTATCTTCATCTAGATCAGTGGTTCTCAACCCGCGGCCCGTCACGAATTCAAATGCGGCCCACCATGCTGAACACAATTTTAAAAAATTACATCGTGTTACATAAATACATGAAATGTAGAAGTGCTCGTGGCTCGTCTGCCAGTGGGTGCCCCCCACGCATAAAAGTGAAACTCCGCCTATGATTGGCCTGTTACTCCTTCGAGCCGAATTTCACAAAATTGGGTGTTATTTATTGGGAGTAGAATTATTTATTTATTTCAATGAATGTAATCGATTAAATATCATAATATTTATGATCTAGATGTTGAAGGCAGTCCCACCTCACCACACACTCAAGCAGAGAGAGCTGCCATTCACTTAAGTAGACAGTCCTACATTAAGCCCATCTGAGCACTGCCTCTTTTGAGCACTCCCACGCTACACAATAATGTGCACCGTTTTGCTAATTCACTTGGTACGTATAGCATGCCTTAAAGACTTAGATAATACTTACATAATATGTATGAATGTTCATATATCTTCAATAACATTAAAAATAGGGATGCACCGATACCACTTTTTCCAGTACTCGCCCGATACCGATACTTTTATTTTGGGTCAATGTCTGCTGATTTAAATGGATTTGTTTTAGGTTGACGACGTATAAGTAAAAAAAAATAGTATAAATAAATAAATAAAACAAATAATGTAAATATACATTAAAAAATGTTAATTAAAATTGTATTAAGCAACCATTAAATTTTTATTTGTTTTATAA
>NW_015654134.1:140070-161074 GCF_001515625.1 Sinocyclocheilus rhinocerous
GCGCATATTTAAAAACTTACACTTTATGATGTTATAATCTAGAGCTGTGACATTTAAGCAAGAGGCACAAGACAGAACATTCTAATATACAAATGTCTCCAGATTTATGTAAGCACATAATATAAAACCTTGATGGAATCTTTGGTGGACAGAAGGCCATAATAGGTTAAATTTAATGTTGTAAATCCAATGCTCTATGAGTGTTCAGAACCACTTCAGGTTCATGCAAAAAGACTACACTCCACATAGGAAATACAGGCTGAGCCTCTGAAACAAAGCCAAATCCTACCAGCACAATACCATCAAAGCCAAGAGTGAGAGGGACTGGTGAGTTTCCAGCATGTGTCTGGCATGTGGTACTGTCCCGACAGGTTATCTGCTCTGAGGCAGAGATAATCAAGAAACCAGAATTGTCTCTGGGAAGGAATGAAGTGATTCCAATCCCAATAACCCAGACCTCTGCATGGGGAAATCTATGCCGATCTGTCACTCAGCACAGCTCTCTGGTCTTATTGACAGCTAACATGTCTCCCGGCAAATAAATTCAGCTGGGCCACGGCAAGTGGTGACATTTCTGGGTTAGCACATTCTCTTGAAATTATTAAAGGCACAAAAGTTAGAATAGGGTGCTTAGAGTGTGCCCTCATTATGTTCATCACAAGTATGTGTTATATTTCCATGCAAATTGATATTTTTCTCTGCATATTATTTCCTGTTGACCATTCAGTTGAGACGCCGATATAATCAAGTGTGTTTCTGAATTCAGAATTCACTGTTTGCCAGCAGGAATTCTCTGTCCCTCTAGATACTCCCACTAAAAAGTGACTCACAAAAAGAGATGTTAACCACACATAATAAAAAAGCCATTGACAGACAATAATCTTTTGTGATCTATAAAATTAAACGATATCTGGCTTGAGTAAAATAAAAAAGTACCCCACTATAAATGAATTCTAATCCCTGTAGGGAAGACAAATTGTTGAAATGTGTTAATCTGTGTTCAAGTAACTGCACGGACTAATCACTTGATTGACAGACCATGCAGACTGAAAAGTGCACAGAAGCTTTGGGAGGTGCTAGATCAACAATGTTGTCTCTCTGGGAGTGCTTGTGGGTTGTGGCAGTCTGTTTAAATTCCTGACAACATGACAGTCCATGATCATAGTCCTAACAGTGAGCATCCCAGGAACTGACGGACGCTAAAGATTAATTATACGATTAGCTCTGCCTCCACACATTTTTATGAGGCCTTCAGAGATCCAGCAGAAGAAATGCACTGCAACGCTCTGTCTAATCTAAGCCAGTGTGCAATAAAGCAGATATATTGTGAGCAGAGAAAGTGTTTCTTTGACCACAGGAAACCCGGTGGCTGTTTATTACTGACAAAAGGAGTGCTGTTGTGATGAGAATTGACTAGAAACAGGTCACTCAGCTGTTCGAAGAGAACAGAGGGACTGACAGAACATTTGGGGTCAATCCTTCGCTGGCATCCATGTGTTGCTGATAGTGGTCGACTGATTAGAGTCTGTTAATGGGATGATGAAATTATGTTAGAGAGCAGAATGGCAGTTGGCTGATATAAAGCCAAAAATAATCACATAATTTAATTTCTAACAATAAATAACATGCTCAACAGCTCAACACTGCTGCAATAATACAATTAATATGTATTTAACAAAGTTGTTTTTGTTAACTAAAACTATTAAAATTGTTTTAGTTGATTGAAACAGCTGAAATAAAAGATAAATATTGGATGAAAAACGTACAAGTTAAAAAAATTACAAACGTTGAATTGGCAACTAACTGATTCAAAACAAGTTGAAGTGCTAAAATTAAATTAAAGAAATAAAAGCTAGTTAAAAATATTAATAAAAATATAATTAGTTAACCTTTGCTAAAAATACCAAAATACTAAATAATGAATAAATATTTATACATGAATAATTTTAAATAAAAAAAAAATAATAATGATAACATGATATAAGAAGTATGTAAAACATACATTTACACTTGGAAAAGTAAATTCTCCTTTATATTAAATTTGCAATCCTGTTATAGTATTTTTCCACAAATAAAGACATTGAAATTATATAAATAAAAAGTTAAATCTGTAGTATGAAACTTTTGGGATGAAATAAATAAATAAATAAAATAATTACAGTAATTACATTTAAATCTGCAGTCTGTACGTTTTTTTTTTTGGTTAAAAAATATGCAAAATAAAATTTTTGAGCAAGTACATAATCAGCCAGTGTTCAAAACCATCTCCTTACCTTAGCCCGATTCACAATGGTAGGCTTGTAATAATGTGCTTTAATTTGAGTAGTACTGGTAGGTTTCCGTCAAGTCTATAAAGAAGTCCAGGTGTCCTGACATTCCATCCTACTCGTCAGATTGTCCTACCAGGGCTTACTGCGCATGTGCACATCAATATTGTGTCAATTTTATCATGCTGAACAACACTGTATTTGCATTACTGTAAGGGTTGGGGTAGGTGTAGGCATTAATAAAGCATGATCTGATGGGTAGCATTTTTTTATTTATTTTTTATTTTTTGTCACATTGTGCTACCTACTGTTTCAATGGGAGGTAGCAAAATCTGACAGGGTGGCACAAATCGTCAGAACACCGGTGTTGTGTCGAAGTCTGTGCCCCCTATGTTTCCCCCTTAGTTTAGCGTTCCAGCTATGTAAACAGCATACAGAGCACGCGCGTGTGCTCGTTTCACTGTTCCCGTGCACTGTTTCAGCTTATGTTTTTGTCATCTTATAATATTTACTATATATTTAGGTATTAATCACCGGATCGATTTGAAGGTTTGGAAGGCTTTGCCGACTGTGCTTTATATGTATGAAATTAGAATTCAAATAAATGTACAAGTCATTCTACCTCTAACAAGTATATTTTTTTTGTCGTGTTTGCTTCTCAATCTCAGTTTAAAATAGGTTATTGGCATGATTTAGTGTGTGTGTGTGTGTGTGTGTGTGTGTGTGTAAAACATTGTGATGTTGCTATAAATGTTGAAGGACATTTGTTAATGTCATGATATTAAGCAATGTTCATTTTAGCAATAACTGGTTATAGCTGTTAGTCTTTGTCATAGTCCGACGCGGGTGGAGGACGGGCTAGAGAGAGTTCAGAGTTAGTTGGGAGAGTGAGAGCATAGAGCAGCGAGTGCTATTCTTCCTTGTTTTTCTTCTGTTTCTTCGGTGTACGGCGTGGGTTACGGCCATAACAGTAACCCCCCTTCAGTGCTTTAATAAAGTTACAGAGCGACTGAGAACGCCTGATTCATTAGTAGCGAAACGCTACAATATATAATACAATAATATTTTATGCTGTGCTTTTGGAGGTATGTGGTACCTATTTACTGCAAAATGAATCAATCATTAGCTTGCATAATTATTATGTTTTATATAAAACCATCACTTAAATGACCAAATTTAAAATGTCAAATTTGAGTTGTATCTGGATATTGATCTGATTGAACTTACAATTTTAGACAAACATACTCACTATCGGATTCTGTTCCCCCTATGTTTCTTATACAGGGAGGTTCTAACATTTATCAGCATCACATACACTGAAGAATCAGCAACTTCTGACTCACTACATCAGCATCTCTCATCACAAGTCTGGGATGCTCAGTCACAAGCACCAGTGCCTACTTCTGCCTCAGCACCAGTGCTAGCGCCCACTCCTGCTCAGTCACAAGCACCAGTGCCTACTCCTGCCTCAGCACCAGTGCTAGCGCCCACTCCTGCTCAGTCACAAGCACCAGTGCCTACTCCTGCCTCAGCACCAGTGCTAGCGCCCACTCCTGCTCAGTCACAAGCACCAGTGCCTACTCCTGCCTCAGCACCAGTGCTAGCGCCCACTCCTGCTCAGTCACAAGCACCAGTGCCTACTTCTGCCCCAGCACCAGTGCTAGTGCCCACTCCTGCTCAGTCACAAGCACCAGTGCCTACTTCTGCCTCAGCACCAGTGCTAGCGCCCACTCCTGCTCTGTCACAAGCACCAGTCCCTACTACTGCCTCAGCACCAGTGTTATTGTCCACTCCTGCTAAGTCACAAGCACCAGTCCCTACTTCTGCTTCAGCACCAGTGCTAGCGCCCGCTCCTGCTCAGTCACAAGCACCAGTGCCTACTCCTACCTCAGCACCAATGCTAGCGCCCACTCCTGCTCTGTCACAAGCACCAGTCCCTACTACTGCCTCAGCACCAGTGTTATTGTCCACTCCTGCTAAGTCACAAGCACCAGTCCCTACTTCTGCTTCAGCACCAGTGCTAGCGCCCGCTCCTGCTCAGTCACAAGCACCAGTGCCTACTCCTGCCTCAGCACCAGTGCTAGCGCCCACGCTCCTGCTTAGTCACAAGAACCAGTTCCCACTGGTGCTAGCCAGTCACAAGCACCAGTGCCAACTCCTGCCTCAGCACCAGTGCTAGCGCCTGCTCAGTCACAAGCACCAGTGCCTACTCCTGCCTCAGCACCAGTGCTAGCGCCCACTCCTGCTCAGTCACAAGCACCAGTGCATACTCCTGCCTCAGCACTAGTGCTAGCGCCCACTCCTGCTCAGTCACAAGCACCAGTGCATACTCCTGCCTCAGCAGCAGTGCTAGCGCCCGCTCCTGCTCAGTCACAAGCACCAGTGCCTACTCCTGCCTCAGCACCAGTGCTAGCGCCCACTCCTGCTCAGTCACAAGCACCAGTGCCTACTCCTGCCTCAGCACCAGTGCTAGCGCCCCCTCCTGCTCAGACACAAGCTCCAGTCCCTACTTCTGCCTCAGCACCAGTGCTAGCGCCCACTCCTGCTCTGTCACAAGCTCCAGTCCCTACTTCTGCCTCAGCACCAGTGCTAGCGCCCACTCCTGCTCTGTCACAAGCTCCAGTCCCTACTTCTGCCTCAGCACCAGTGCTAGCGCCCGCTCCTGCTTAGTCACAAGCACCAGTGCCTACTCCTGCCTCAGCACCAGTGCTAGCGCCCACTCCTGCTCTGTCACAAGCTCCAGTCCCTACTTCTGCCTCAGCACCAGTGCTAGCGCCCACTCCTGCTCAGTCACAAGCACCAGTGCCTACTCCTGCCTCAGCACCAGTGCTAGCTTCAGCTTCAGCTTTCTAAGCACTAGGAACAGCTATTGCATGCATTCAGAAATGGGCTTTTCATAAAATATGACTTCTTCAGAAATGTAGTCAATTTACTTGATGTTTTTTGACTCTAGAAGGAAATAAAGAAATTTCAGCATACCAGATTTTGTGCAATAATCGTGGCCTGTTTTTTTTATTTTCTTTTAGATGTTTCAGATGTTTGGAATAGTAAGAAGGTGAATGTTCTGCTGTCAAGAATTGGGCCATATAAAATATTATATTGGGATATTTTCCAAACAAGGCCTGGACATGAGTTGGAGAGTGAGGTAGGCTTCACACAAAAAAAAAAATTAAATTGCTGTTTAAAACATTAAATTTAGAAACAAAATACAAAGAAACACTCAGATGTATAACTGTCACTAATACTTGTAAATTTTAATTTACAGGTGATCAATAGTTACCTTTTTAACTTGCTGAAAAGGTACAATGATGGCTCTGAAAAGAAAGCTTTGTACCTTGACCCATTTGCAATGACTGCGGTGTGGAATGGAAAAAGGCCAAGATTCAAGGTTATTACTATAATTATTATTATTACAGCCCATTGCAGTATGTTGTTAATATGTATTATATGTATGTTGAAAGAATGGATTGGCCAGGCTCAGCCACCTCCCAATCACAGAGAACACCTTCACCTGAATACTGATCACACGCACCTGTCACTACTTGGCAATCATCATCAGCCACCATTCATAAGCACACACCTCACCTCACTCCAGTGCCCGGTCCCGTTTCTATGACGTGGACTCTCTCTCTATTCATTCCGTGAGATACATCGAAAGACTTACCTTCTTGATATACTTACCTCCTGTGTTACCTCCATTGTGTTCTCCTGTGTTCCATTCCCCAGTACGTTCCAGTCATCCACTCCGTGAAAGCTCCGTGTACCCATTCAGCAGAGGTGTGTGCTGTCCTCTATCCCCGATTCCACGATCTCCTGGAGGACCAATGACAGGGTTACTCTCCTCCTCTCCCTTAACGGACTATATTCAGCACTATTACTCACCTCCCCGAATCTCCTGCACTCAGTGTTGTAAATAAACATTATTGCTATTTTTCTATTCCTCTGTGTGAGTCTCCTTCTGTAACAGAAGACCGGACCGCAAAGGATCAACAAAATGAGTGCATCCGACCCGTTCCAGGAGATCGTGGATGCCCTCAAACGGATACTCACCCCGGCCATTGTCACACCACCTGTCACGCCCGTCACCAACACCGCTTCCTCTTCCACGACAGTACTTACCGGTCCCATGGCCAGACCAGCGCCCTTCTCTGGCTCGGCGGAGGAGTGCAACGGATTTCTGCTGCAATGCTCGCTCGCACTGGAGATGCAGCCACATCTGTACGCCAAGGAAAGTGCTAAGAATAGCGTTCATCATATCACTGCTGACGGGGCGGGCACTTCAATGGGCAGAGACCATCTGGTACCAAGCTGGTACTGTAACTCAATCCCTTGATAATTTTCTTGCACATTTCCGAGAAGTATTTGGTAGACCCATAGGTGATACCTCTGTCTGTGACCAGTTATATCATCTCCGTCAAGGGTCTCTGTCCATTAACGATTACGCCCTAAAGTTCAGAACCCTCGCAGCAGCCAGCGGATGGAATGAATGCGCCCTCCTGACCACCCACCTGCCTACGATGATTCCTATGGCTTGGAACGGTTTATACAATTATCCATCCGCTGCGCTACTCGTATGCAATCTTGCATTGCGGAAACAGCAACTTCCACCATACACTCCACTCCTTCATCGGCCAGACACCATCAGCCCTCCAGAACCAGGTCGTGAACCCATGCTAGTGGACGGCGCTCGTCTCTCCCCTTGGGAGCGGCAGAGACGGCTGAGCCAGAGCTTGGTGCAACACGACCCTACCATCTCTTGGAAAACTGGTGAGGTCCTGAAGTGGGGCAGCACCTGCTTTCCTGACTGTTTTCCTCACCTTCCTCAGCCAGCACCCCTGCACTCCGAGGCCCTCACACTCTGCTCCACCTCCATCGAAAGCCCAGTCGAGAAACAGTCAGTCGACATTCCAGCCTGTTATGCCCCCTTCAGTGACGTATTCTGCCCGAAGAATGCCTCCCAGTTACCTCCGCACCGGCCATGGGACTGTGTCATAGATCTGATTCCGGGTGAGCCAGTGCCCCATGGAAGAATTTACCCCTTGTCACTCCCTGAACAGAAGGCCATGGAGGAGTACATAGAAGAGGCTTTACAGCAAGGTTACATCCGGCCTTCCACGTCCCCTGCTGCTTCCAGCTTTTTCTTCGTGGCCAAGAAGGATGGAGGTTTGAGGCCTTGCATCGACTACCGGGCTCTAAATAAAGGCACAGTGAAGTTCCGCTATCCACTTTCCCTTTAACTGGAAAACCTCTCAGCCGAAGGCATGTATGCCACAGCGTGGGTCCGCTACTCTTGCAAGTTGGCCAGTTGCACGAAGAAACACTCCATCTACTGGTTCTGGAGGAATCCACCGCTGATGTGATCTTGGGGCGCCCTTGGTTGGTGCAACACGACCCTACCATCTCCTGGAGAACTGGTGAGGTCCTGAAGTGGGGCAGTACCTGCTTTCCTGATTGTTTTCCTCATCTTCCTCAGCCATCACCCCTGCACTCTGAGGCCTTCCCACTCTGCTCCACCTCCATAGAAAGCCCGGTTGATAAACAGTCAGTCGACATCCCAGCCTGTTATGCCCCCTTCAGTGACGTATTCTGCCCGAAGAATGCCTCCCAGTTACCTCCGCACCGGCCATGGGACTGTGTCATAGATCTGATTCCGGGTGAGCCAGTGCCCCATGGAAGAATTTACCCCTTGTCACTCCCTGAACAGAAGGCCATGGAGGAGTACATTGAAGAGGCTTTACAGCAAGGTTACAGCCGCCCTTCCACGTCCCCTGCTGCTTCCAGCTTTTTCTTCGTGGCCAAGAAGGACGGAGGTTTGAGGCCCTGCATCGACTACCGGGCTCTAAATAAAGGCACAGTGAAGTTCCGCTATCCACTTCCCCTCGTTCCAGTTGCTTTGGAACATCTCCGCGGAGCCACCGTCTTCACCAAATTAGACCTCCGCAGCGCGTACAACCTCATCCGGATACGTGAGGGGGATGAGTGGAAGACCGCCTTTGTGACCCCTACCGGACACTATGAATATCTTGTCATGCCGTATGGACTGGTAAACGCCCCCTCCGTATTCCAGGATTTTATGCACGAGGTACTCCGGGAGTATCTGCACAGGTTCGTTGTGCCATCTCCAAGAGCCCACGCCACCTACCATCTGGCAAGCTCCTTCCGCTGCCCATTCCCAACCGCCCTTGGTCACACCTAGGAGTTGACTTCATCACTGATCTACCAGCCTCAGATGGTAACACATGTGTTCTTGTAGTCATTGATCGATTCTCTAAATCTTGCCGTCTTCTCCCCCTCAAGGGTCTACCCACAGCTATGGAAACCGTTGAAATCATGTTTAACAACGTCTTCAGATATTATGGAATTCCCGAGGACATTGTTTCAGACCGTGGCCCACAGTTCATCTCCAGAGTATGGAAGGCATTATTTTCCCTCCTAGGTGTGACCATAAGCCTGCCATCAGGATACCATCCCTAATCCAATGGGCAAAGAGAGGAGAGGAAGATTCAGGAAATCGGGCGTTTCCTTCGAACCTTCTGCCATGGCCACCAGAACTCTAGGTCAAAAGGTATGGCTGTCAACACAGGACATCAGGATGTGCCTGCCCTGCAAGAAGCTCAGTCCCAGATATGTTGGCCCCTTCACCATCCTCAGACAGATAAACCCGGTCACATATCAACTCCACCTCCCTCCACAGTATAAGATTCACCCCTCCTTCCATGTGTCACTGCTCAAGCCTCACCATCCACCTGTTTCTCTGTCCACAGAGCCATGTCTCACTGCTGAAACCTCACCATCCACCTGTTTCTCTCTCCACAGAGCCTGGCCCGACGGAAGAACCCCCTCTACCACTAATCCAGGAGGAGGGTACCATCTACAAGGTCGACGAGATCTTGAACTCCCGGCGCCGTGGTGGTCTCTTAGAGTATCTTGTGGACTGGGAAGGCTATGGGCCAGAGGAACGGTCATGGGTCCCCAGAGCTGACATCCTCGATCCCACGCTACTGGAAGCTTTCCACTCCACTCATCCAGATCGCCCTGGGCCCCGAGGAAGAGGTAGACCACCACGACGTCGGGGTTTTCGGCCCTCAGGAGCAGGCCGCTCACTCCAGTGTCCGGTTTCGTTTCTAGGAAGTGGACTCTTTCTCTATTCATTCCGTGAGATACATCGAAAGACTTACCTTCTTGATATACTTACCGCTGTGTTACCTCCATTGTGTTCACCTGTGTTCCATTCCCCAGTACGTTCCAGTCATCCACTCTGTGAAAGCTCCGTGTACCCATTCAGCAGAGGTGTGTGCTGTCCTCTATCCCCGATTCCACGATCTCCTGGAGGACCAGTGACAGGGTTACTCTCCTCCTCTCCCTTAACGGACTATATTCAGCGCTATTACTCACCTCCCCGAATCTCCTGCACTCAGTGTTGTAAATAAACATTATTGCTATTTTTCTAATCCTCTGTGTGAGTCTCCTTTCGTAACAGCCATATGTTTGAATAAAATATTTTCTATTTATTTTAGAGGGACCCAGTAGATTATCACATCATTTTTGGTGTGGTCAATGAAAATAATCACTGGTTTCTGGTTGTAAGTATTTGAAAATAGTATTACTATTATTATTATTATTGCACAATTCAGGCATGGCTACATGTAATCAGCATTCTTTCTGACTGAATATGTTTTAGCATACATTTTTGACGTAAGCTACATTAATATGCAGACAGATAAAATTGTTTCCTTGCGAAGGTATTGCAAAACTTGCATTACCAATGGCAATAATTAGTAGTGTAATTATTTTTTAAATATTTTGTATGTGGGGGTCAGTATAAGATGCTTTCTTTTTTACCATTTAGGCCATGTTTCCAACAGAAAAAAACTGTCTTGCTGCTGGATCCACTGGGAGAAAGCAAAATAAAGATGAAAAAATGTGAAACCACCACACGGTTGGTAGTTGAGTGTGACCTGTATCATCTTACTCAATGAAAATGTCAGATTTTTTTAGATATACCCCTTTTTGACTATTCAACGTGCTACACGCAATAATTCATACATTCTATCACATAGGAATTGTATTTATAAATAAGTATAATATAAAGAAGGATTCCTGTGACAACAGTTGTGGTGTTTCAGTATGTAGATACATGTGTAAACATTAAAATACATTTGCAATTAGTGCATTTTCAAGATATATTAATCTTATCCAGCCAGACTCTACATCATGTGGTGCCTTTGCAATAAAAGTGTGTAAATCATAACAACTACACTCTAAAAAAAATATGGTTCTTTAAAGGTTCTTTACATGCAGTAATGGTTTTATTTAGAACCATAGCATTCTGAAGAACCCTTTCATTCTGAAATGGTTCTTTGTTTTATAGTTTAGGGTTCTTTATTCCCGCTCTTTTGTTTTTCAAATCTGTAACTGACAAAGCACCTCATTACTGATTTTCTGGAGTCCAGTGATCCAACTACAGACTGTCAACACACTCTCAACAGGTAAGTGATTTCATTCTTAAAATTTAAATACAAATATAAGTGTGTGCAGTTCTACTAAGCTGTGGAAACTTCTCTCCTCTTCTCCACTAAGTAAAAGAGACAATCAATTTATAATTAATATTGTTATATTTTTTTTTAATTATTGCTTGGGTTTATGTATAAACATACCCAGTCACAAAAAAATATTAAAACTATCCAATTACTTTATACCACTTTTTTATTTTAAGATTGTGAAGGGCTCACATACTGTCCATTTTTGCTTCTGGCCTTCATAAACATAATTGATTTTACATAAACACACTGTAACTCTAAACTCAATTGTGTATTTCAGATGTATCACATCCCACAACCTCATCATCTGCAGAGAAAAATCGCCACTTAATCACACCAAAATGATGGACTTTAAGGCATCATATTGATTGGATTGTGATTGTTTCACAGAAAGTTGGTCTTCATCACATCTATTTTTTTGTTCTTATTTTGTTTTACTTCTTTATGTATTTATTCATGTTCAATGTCAATTGTCATTCATTAATGTATTCAGCTAATAACTGTTGTTAAGAGCACCGAAGAACAATTTTGCATGTCAATAAAAACATAATTCACACAACATGCTGCTGTTGTTGTTAATTTACATCTTAGAGTGTACGAGGCTACACTCTAAGATGCCTCATTACTGATTTTCTGGAGCTCGGCCATCCAACTACACAGACTGTCAACACACTCTCAACAGGTAAATAATTTATTTCTTAAAATGTTTATAAATTATAACTTTCAAATGCTAATTGGTTTCCTGTGTCTTTTCTCTTTTTAGTTTAAGAGAACATGTAAGTGTGACCAGCGCTATTCAGTTAAGGACACTCTCCTCTTCTTCACTAAGTAAGTAACAAATATATGAAATTGTTGGTCCATTTTGTTAGATATTTTTTATTACTAGGGTTTATGCACAAACATACCCAGCTATCCCTTGACTTTATATTACTATATCCTTTTAACATTGTGAAGTGCTCACATACTACTTTTGGCCTTCATAAACAATTGTTTTCACATAAACAAATGAAAGGAGACAAACTGCATATCTAAACTCAATTGTGCATGTCAGATGCTGTCACATCCTACAACCTCATCATCTGCAGAGAGAAACTGCCATTCAATCACACCAAAATACAGAGAATGATTAAATTAAAGGCATCATAGAGGATTGTGAAGATATTTCACTGGAGCTTGGTCTTCAATACACTATTTTATGTTCTATTTTGTTTTATTTCTTTAAGCGTTTATTTATGTTCAATGTCCATTGTCATTCATTAATGTATTCTGCTATTATCTGTTGTTTGAACACTGTCATTTTTGCTACAATTTCACATCATTAAAAAAAGTACCTAATTGACACGTTGTTGTTGTTGTTGATTTTATGTAAAACCCTAATAGGCACTTCAAGATATGATATTATAAGACCAGCCAGATAGAGGGGTAAAAAACAATATTAATAAATAATATATACAAATAATACTAATATTAATGATATTAACTTACTAATATTAATTAAGAAACTATCATTAAAAAGGTTATTTATAACACCAATAAGTTCCTATATAGCATTTTTAAAGCATGGTTCTATATGGAACCCTATAAAAAAAGTTTCTATTTAGCACTAAAAATGGTTCTGCTATTGTTACAAGCCGAAGAACCCTTTTCTGGTACCGTTTAGTAAAATTTGTATTAAGAGTGTAGCTGTGAACATTAATGTCTATTACATATATAATATAAGGTAAAGAGTGAAATAATAATGGCTAGACTATAATTTTAAGTATTAGATGTAAATAATATCATATGTTTTATGTTTTCAGTTTGCAGAGAAAATCTTGCGGCAAGAACCAGTCACATTTCCTGCGGCACTGAACAACATTGTGGAGCTAAGATGGGAGATAGCCACCACGCTTCTCAGAGAGTCTGGTATATTTTGTGATTAAACTAATAACAAGTGAAATTCCTTACAAAAATCAACTTGTAAAATCATAAAAATTAGTCATGTATTATGATAGTGTCACAGTTTAGGCACAGGAGACAAACAAGAAGAGGAGAGGATCTAAGTGCAGGCAGTCCTTTAATAAAACAAAGATCCACAACATGAATAATCTAAAACAGAGAAAACGTAACAGCTTTGCACCAATAACACAGGGCACACTATTTAATCTATGTGTCAAGACTGTGGAGAGTGAAAGCCTACCTGTGTGTGCAAAGCATGCTCGTTAGTAAATTCCTGCATTTGGGTTCCAACTCTCTATTAGTCTGCTATTTCCTAACAGAACGCCAGGTTGGTAGAGATAGTTCACCCAAAAATTAAAATTTACTCACCATTTACTCACTCTCCACTTGTTTGATAAATGTTAGAACCTCCCTGTATAAGAAACATAGGGGGAACAGAATCCGATAGTGAGTCTGTTTGTCTAAAACTGTAATTCCTACAAGTTCAATCAGATCAATATCCAGATACAGCTCAAATTTGACATTTTAAATTTGATCATCGTTTAAGTGATTGTTTTATATAAAACATAATTATGCAAGCTAATGATGTAGTTGAGTAATTTTGCAGTAAATAAGTACCTCCAAAAGCACAGCATAAAATATTATTGTATTATATATTTTATACACACACACACACACTGTCACAGTTTGCTACTGTGAGGAGCACGGAGCGAGGAACGAGGAAACGCAGAGTCCAATTCAAACAAACATTCTTTAATAACATCCAATGAAACAGGAAAACACACGTAGCTAAGGTTGACATGAACAATTCCAGACAAGGGACTCAAAACAGGAAACACTTTAAATACACAACTTAAATCAGGGGAAGACGAGACACACCTGGAATCAAATTGGAAACAATTAGGACAGGAATGGGAAGGACCAAATAAGGGCATGGAAACACAGGGAAAACAAAACAAAAACCGACCATAGACGTGACAAAAATAAAAATGTACTTGTTAGAGGTAGAATGACGTTGTACATGTATCTGAATTAATATTTCATACATATAAAGCACAGTCGGCAAAGCCTTCCAAACCTTCAAATCGATCCTGTGATTAATACCTAAATATATAGTAAATTTCATAAGATGACAAAACATAAGCGGAAACAGTGCACGGGAACAGTGGAACGAGCACACACGTGTGCTCGGTACGCTGATTGCGTAGCGGGAATACTAAACTAAGGGGGAACATAGGGGGAACAGACTTCAACACAACACCGGCCAGTATATCGCATATGTAGATGCTGCAGGTGGCGTATCATTTAAAGCCTTCTCACAGCGGATGGAATAATTAAACATGTTCTTTAGAGCAATAAAATGTCATTCTAAGGAACATCAAATTGCCTTTTGAGCAAATCTACAGATTACGCTAATGATCTAATTACGCTAATACACACTAAATACACGTAGTCACGAAATGTTGATGTTGTTAAAAACTTGAGGACAAAGTATAACAATAAAAATTTGCACGGTTTGACGTGATCTGAGCTAACTTTGCGATCATCAGCATTGGTAGCGCAATTTATTGCAAAACTTTTTTTTTTCAGTTGGTCAGAACAAAACTCGCAGACATGTTATTTACTTGTTCAGATGACATTTTCGGGTGAAAGTTCTTATTTTGGACATACTTTCAAGACGTAGGCTACTATCTGTAATTTCAAAGTACAGTGAATATCCACACTGGTGTGTTGACTGAGGCCCACACATACATCTCAAAACATTAGATTCATCTACGCTGAGGAGCCATGCCGATGCACAACCCACGTAAAGATGATAATTCTACAAATAACTGCAATTGCAGGTTTCAAACAGAGATGGCGACAAAGAGGCAAAACTTAAAGACTGCAGCTTTTTTTTAAAAAGCGCAAATACTGTACATCAGTGTTCAAATCTGTCTCCATAACTTGCACCATTTCGAAACTGTAAGCTCATAAAATACAGCTATCGATTGCGATTTCGCTGGAACAACACGTCCATAAACAGAAAGAAGAAGATCCGGTGTTACGGCTGGCTCATATACCGCAACATAAAAGAGGCAAACAACAAATGCTTCAAACAATAAACCAATTTATTTATAGGACAAGAAAAAATTGTTAAACAATCAAAAGAAAACCGACGTCTGGGGGCGCGTTTAAAGCACTAGCCAACAGGGCTTTGGCTCCATCAAATGCCTGTTGAGAAACAGTGGTCCACTCAAAAGGTACTTTAGTAGTTATAAGATCGGTCAAGGGTGCCACAATGGATGCAAAATTTGGGCAAAACCCACGATAATACCCAGCCATTCCCAGAAACCTACGCAATTATCTGCGATTTGTAGGTACTGGAAAAGCACAGATATACTCAATCTTTGCTTCAATTGGACGAACCTGTCCTTTTCCCACTATCTTACCTAAATAGGTGACCGTAGCTTTTCCAAATTCACATTTTGCCAGATTTAAAGTTAAAGAGGCCTCTGTCAAACGACAAAATAACTCCCTTATTTGGACTAGGTGATCTGCCCAAGACGAACTAAACTAGACCACATCATCCAAATAAGCCTCACAACCAAACAATCCAGACAACACCTTGTTAACAAGGCGCTGGAAGGTGGCTGGAGCATTTCGAACCCCGAATGGCATAACACGGTATTGGAGAAAATCATCAGGGGTCACAAATGCATAAAGTTCACTTGCCCTAGCAGTCAGTGGAACCTGCCAGTACCCTTTTAAAAGGTCTAATTTGCTCACAAACTTCGCAGACCCCACTCTGTCCACACAATCTTCTATGTGGGGTAAAGGATAACAGTCGGGCGTTGTGATGGAATTTAGCTTACGGTAGTCTGTACAGAATCTGTAGGATACATTTGGCTTATTTACAAGAAGACAAGGTGAACTCCAAGCACTAAAGCTGGGCTCAGCCAAGTTGTTATCTAATAAGTAAACAACCTCCCTTTTCAACAATTCACGCTTCATAGGATTTACCCTATACGCATGCTGCTTAATTGGTAAAGCGGTACCCACATCAATGTCATGTTCAATAACTGTAGTGCAACTAGGCACATCAGAAAACAAGTTAGGAAAAGAATGCACTAACTGAAGAATGTCACTTTTCTCAGACAGAGAGAGATGGGGTAAATGATGGACCAATTTTGCATACATCTCAATCGTCCCTCAATAACACCTCGAGAAGGAAGATTAACACCGTCATCCCCAATGCAATCCAAGGAAAAACTCTTTGAAGAGGAAGTCCCCTTCCCACTCAAATGTGAAGAATCATCTGACACAGTGGTTACTAACCCAACAGAAGATGTAAGAGGTACATAAGGCTTTAACAGATTTATATGGCAAACGTCTTTCAGGGATTTTCAGCAGATAATTCTGTCCAGGGAGGCATTTAAGGACAGAATAAGGACCTGAAAAACGGGCTTGAAAATGGTTATTTACAAGAGGCAACAAAGCTAATACCTGGTCTCCAACCCCAAATTTCCGAGATACTGCTTGTTTATTAAACAACTTCTCCATCTTACGCTGTGACTTCCCCAGTTTTATCTGGGCAATTGCTCGAGCCTCATACAGCCGATATCGAAAACCACTAACATAATCCATAACATTTTTGGAGGGTTCAGTGGGGATCCAGTTATCAGCAAGAACCACAGTGGGACCACGAACTTCATGTCCGAATACCAAATAATTTGGACTAAATCCAATACTCTCCTGAGTAACCTCTCTAACACCCATAAGCAGCCAAGGCAGCCCCTCCTCCCAATCAGACCCAAGTTCCACACAATATGACCGAAGCAATGACCTCAGGGTCTGATGAAATATCTCAAGGGCCCCTTGACTCTGAGGGTGATATGCACTGGAAATGTTATGACTGATTTTCAATTGTCGCAAAGCCTTAGCGAACTGACTGCTCATAAAATTAGAGCCCTGGTCAGACTGGATAATTCTGGGAATGCCAAATGTTGACAAAGTCAGTTAAAGCTTTGAGAATAGATTTTGTAGTGATGGACCTGACAGGATACGCAGCTGGATATCGAGTAGATAGACCCATAACTTTAAGTAAATACAGATGACCGGTCTTTGATCTAGGTAAAGGACCTACACAATCAACAAGCAAATACTCAAATGGTTTTGACATTGCTGGAATAGGTTGAAGAGGAGCCACAGGGATTTTCTGGTTTGGCTTACCAGTGTGTTGGCACACGTGACAAGTTCGAATAAACTTGGCCACATCTCTTTTTAATCCAGGCCAAAATCATTTACGTTGCAATCGATCATATGTTTTCCTCACCCCCATATGTCCAGTCAGTCCATCATGAGCTAACCTGATCACAGATTGTCTAAATTTAAGAGGAACTACCACTTGAACATAAGCTTTAATGATTGGTTCAATTTCACTGACCCACCGTCTAAGCAACAACCCCTCTTTTAGAAAATAGCAGGAAGGTAGCTGAGTCTCAATATCTCCTTCAATACGGACCATTGAAAACAAAGGTTTAAGAGTTACATCAGCTAACTGGTCTTGAATAAAGTTCTCGAGCGACATTAAAAATAGGGGGCAAAATATATTCTGATACTTCTTTCTCCTGAGAGACAGACTCCTCAGAAAAATAGTCAGATGAGTCCGAAGTGATGTTGTCTGTTAAGGTCATACCAAGTGGTTCACCTTCAACTGTCCCACCACCAACTTAATTTGATGAAAGACCACTCTCAACAACATAATTTTCAGAATGAACAGGTAAAGTTTTATCTATGGTTACCTCGATGTCAGGCTCTAAGGAAACTTCACCTTCACACAGTCGATCAGCTTTAAGTTGTTTTCTCCTGGCTCGGGTAACAGCACAGGAAGGAAACACATGTGGAAATTTCTGACCACATTCATCAGGAATATCTGCAGACACAGGTAAGGAAACTACAACGGTAGATGGTACAGGTTTTGATGTTCCCCTGACATTTCCCTGAGCAAGATCATTCCCCAGAATAAAAGCAACACCTGGCACAGGAAGAAAAGTTCGTACTCCAACAATCACATCACCGGTTACAAGATCAGAGGTAAGATGTACCTTGTGTAAAGGAACTTTTAAGAAAGTCATTTCTATCCCCCTTATCAATACATCCTTCCCTGTTGCAGTCTGAGCTGAGAGTGGAAGAACTCCCTCTAACAAGAAGGATTGAGCAGCTCCCGTGTCTCTCAGGATTTGCACAGAAACTTTTTCCTCTTGTTATGGCAGAGACACGATGCCAGTAGTAATAAATGGAACATACTCTATATAATTATCCCCAACATCTACCTGTGTTATCACCTTGTTACCCACAGAATTATGTTCGTGAGTATTAATCTCCAGCGGTTCAAGCCCAACTAATCCAACTGGCTTAGCCAACTTCTTTAAAGCAGTACATTCAGAGATTGTATGTCCGACTTTGTGACAATAAAAGCAGACCCCCTTACCTTTCTTATCTGATGAAACATTCTGACTCACAGGGGGCACACTTAACACAGTGCCTGATGTAATCACTGGAGGTGTCCACCGATTTTGAAACGACCTTTTATCACTTGACACTCTATCAGGAAAAGAAACTCTGTGAGTCAGAACAAATTAATCAGCCAGCACAGCTGCATTAGCTAAGGTCAGGGCCTTCTGCTCAATCAAATAAGTAGATACAGACCTTGGTACACAGTTTTTAAATTATTCTACAAGAATTAACTCCCTCAACTGGTTCAATGTTTCTACCTTCTGAGACTGACACCATCTTGTAAACAATCTCTTTTTTCCCGAGCGAATTCAACATAAGTTTGTTTTTCCAAGTTTTTTGTAACCTCGAAATCGTTGGCGATAAGCCTCGGGCACTAACTCATACGCTCTCAAAATTGCAGTTTTTACTTTTTTTAAATCTTCACTTTCTTCTTCAGAAAGAGAAGCAAACACTTCCTGCGCCTTCCCTGTTAGAACACACTGTAGAAGTAAAGTCCAGACTTCTTCTGGCCATTTTACAGAAGAAGCAACTCTTTCAAAATGGGCAAAATACTTGTCTACATCACGTTCACAAAATGGAGGAACCATCTTAAGGTTTCGATCAACATCAAAAGTAGTCTGCACAACCTGAACGGATTTAGAAGCTTCCGCTTTCTTAACTTCCAGTTCAAGCTCTAGCTTCCTCATCTCATACTGCCTCCATTCGCGTTCACTCTCACGTGCATACTCTAATTTTTCAACTCAAACTGAGCACGCTCACACTCCTGTTCAAGCTCCAATTTTTTAAACTGAACCCATTTTTCCCAGTCCTTATCTTTTAATGCTTGAGTACCTTCAAACGATAGTCTCTCCGTCTCAAACTGTGTTTGTTTTTCTTTTGACATTAAATCTCTCTCTACACATGGAGACAATACCTTACCAAAACTAGTCTCATCTCCTATATCAAGAATTCCTTTGGCTATCAACTGGCTTTTAACAGCCCTTAACAAATCTTCCTTGCACTTCTTATCATTACCAGTCAAAACAATAGCATGACTCTCTGCGAGTTCTAAAAGTTGTTCTTTGGTGCACCTATCTAGAAACTTCTCATTAAGTTCTACATTCAATTCCTCATTGGAAGTCATTTTGAACTAGCATAAAAATTACACAATGAAGATTAGTTAATAAATTGACCCCAATAAATCCAAATAATCCTAATAAACCTCCCTTAAAAAAAAGAAGTTCCAGAAAACCTCCTAGACTAAAATGATTATTCAATATTACCCATATTGACATAACATTTCATACAGCCTAGCTCAATAATCCACTAACACTAGAAACACATAAGATCAAGATGAATGAACACTCAAAATCAAATTTTCTAGTTCTATCATTCAAATTAATCTCCACAGGCCGTAAAGTCACTGTTTCAACACAATAATTCCAGTGTTTCAAAGAGGACAAAAAACAATGCCGATTTATAATAGGAATTTATACAACCCGCATAACCCAGCGATGCAATGCTAATTTTCTAACAGTAAACAACAATCGGTCGTACTCAATAGGCTACAACAGCTATTTCAACCTGATTCACTAATCATCTATAACCTGCTGTTGTCCCTAACACAAGTTCCCTTTCATGGGAACTTCGAACTACGTCCTCTAGGGGTCGCTATGGGGAATGCCTCATCGTGACCCGTGTCTGAAGCATACATTGACGAGATACTGCGTCCTCTAGGTTTCTTGCCATGCTGCGTACACAAGCTTCAGACGAAGAAGTGAATGATGTGTACTCCCGGCGCCTATTTATACTATAGTCGCACCGGTAGTGACGTCATGGCTGTCGCCGGTCAACGAGTTGGTGCTTTTTCAATGTATGCTTCAGACACGGGTCACGACGAGGCATTCCCCATATCGACCCCTAGAGGACGCAGTGTCTCATTCCCTACTCAGGGAACCATGGTTACATAAGTAACCTGAGACGATTTTCGTGTTAAAAAAAACAAGTTTTACATTTTAACCGGTCTACACAAACATCCAATTAATTCCTCATCTAAAGTGGCATAACTAGCACATAGTACCAACACACGAAAAACATGCTCTCTTTATAATAAATTTAAGCGAAAAACGGAGAAAAAAAATAGAGTACTCACCAGGATTTCCATTGGCTTTACATCTCCGATATGCCTGCTTGTTGAAACTAACCTAACTAGTCTTCAAAGGACTGCCGGGCTCGAGGTGACTTGAAACGCTGAACCTCGTAACAGCCGTTCTCCAAATGAGTTCAGCTGCGCGAGAAGCGTACCCCCACCCAGGATTTCCTTCCAAAAACTCCAAATAAAATACAAAGAAAATCAACAAAACAACAAACAGTTTTCCGATGGAAGGACTGCTCACGCGCAGCCCAGCTGAAACACTCTAACTAACCGGAGTGCAAGCCAATCCTCACAGGAAAATCCTGAAGAGGCAATAAATATACTCCCTCAAACAAATGCTCAAAAATCCGTGACGAGCTCCCATTTTATGTTACGGCTGGCTCAAAAAAATGTATAAGAGAGAGAAAAATTAAGAGAGACTTACGCTAATGCTGAATTCACACTGCACGATTTTCAAAGTCGTCGGGTCACACCGTGGTTTTCACACTGCACGACTATCTGAGGTAGCAGTCAGTCGCTGTTGTGTTCACATTGCACGATGGATCGGCGACAGGAGGTTACACACTTCATGACTTTACAATAGGAAGAATCGCCGACAGCTCTGTCTGGTGCAGGGTTGCCAGGTT
>NW_015654134.1:178214-179421 GCF_001515625.1 Sinocyclocheilus rhinocerous
GAGAAGTGATAAGGAAATAACGTGAGAACCCGCGTGCATCAGACCGGAGTTCTCGAGCATGACTGGAATTATAAAATATACATATAGCCCGCAAACTGTCTGTGAGCTGATTTCCAGCTACAAGGAGAAAAAGAAAAACAGATTATGCAGGAGGGAGATGCAGGGAACAGGGATTGGGTGTTCTGCAAAGAGAAAACTGTTATGCTGATGTTGTGGCTGGTCAAGCAAATGTTTGTGCTTGTTTCTGTATGATATAATTGTTCATATATCTATTAAAATACTGATATTCTGGTCTATAACTCCTCCCCGAACTTCCCTCTGCCCTGTATCTTGGTCTCTCATTGGCTGTAGGTCATCGCCGATGTAGTTTTCAGTCAGAAATCATTGCACACTGCGTGATTGTGATTGTGACGTGTCGGCGATTCCCTAAGATCGCGTCTTTGATAACTCACACTGCGTGATTGTCACTCGCGTGAACGAGCACCGATTTGCCTCCGATTTCGGGCATTTGTCGGCGATTTGCAAAACCTGTCGACGAGTGAAAAATCGGGCTAAAATCGTGCAGTGTGAACTCGGCATAAGAAAGTAAAAAAAAGTGTAGGATTTGCTTTAAAACAATTTTCACTCAGAAATCGCTAGTTAATTTCACAAATAATTACAAAGAAATGGCAAGCAACACATGGAATTAAACATGAAATTTTTAAGTTGAAAGACTGAAATTGTATTTTCTTGTAAAACATACTTATTTACAACCTTAAAAGTTATATATATATATATACAGACATTATATACAGATATATATTACATTTACAGACATGCACAATTCCTTAAATCATATGTTCTCTAAGAGACATATGGTTTTTGCCTGGTTGATGATGATACAGACAAAAATCACAAAAATCCTTCTTTGCCTGTCCCTTCCCCTCAATATCCCGTCCATCCATCTGTCCTAGGAATTATTAATGATGGATGTCGGAGGTTTTCGTCATCTTACTAGGCTTCAGTAATCAGGATTAACTAGTTGATCAGTGATCTCTACAGAGGCGGACAGTAACTAAGTACATTTACTTGAGTATTGTACTTAAGTACACTTTTTGAGTATCTGTACTTTACTTGAGTATTATTTTTTCTGGGAACTTATGACTTTAACTTCACTACATTTGAAAGACAAATATTGTACTTTTCACTCCACTACATTTCTATCAAG
>NW_015654134.1:181791-185139 GCF_001515625.1 Sinocyclocheilus rhinocerous
ACCTGTCGGCGAGTGAAAAATCGGGCTAAAATCGTGCAGTGTGAACTCGGCATAAGGCGCACAGATCTTTTATACTAACACCATCAGAGGTTTAATTACTAACGGAATGCACCTGTGGCCCAACTAACGTCTGCACTGTTTAGCAGAGCCAGCAGGGGGAAACAGGCAGGCGTAACACACGGCTACTATACGGCATACATGTTGGTGGAGCGTTTATGATTACTTTTAACCGGTAATGTTCGAAACGTCAATAATCGCTAACATCAGGGGAATCACCTACTGCGGAGAGCAGTTTTTCTTGCTTAGAGATAAATTGCACTTATTTTTTTCCAGCTATGAGAGAAAGTAATTCTGCTTTGTGATCTGATCTGACTGAGCAATAGATCTCAACATCAGTAATGTTAACAGTTATGTTTTCATTTGGTTAGAACAAAAGCGACATATATTTCAGAAAACTTTCTGCTGTCTGCTCCCACCAGTCTCTCGGTGCAAATCAAACCTCATACACTGATTGCATCTCATTTCACCTACTGTAAACAAACATTTATCAAAATGTGTCCCACAGAGTAACATGATTGTTTTCAATAAGGGCACCTTTGTATGCTGTCAACCTTAAAACAATTATGCTTTTTACTCTTACATGCTTCTGCCTTTGCAGTCCAATGAGTATATTTATATTGTTGTCCAATCAGTGCAGTACACATAAACAAGCATAGCTGCTAAAAAGAGAAAAAAAAAACTATTGAAGCCAACTTTTAATGCAAAAAAAAAGTGATTATCGTATTTGAAAATAAAAATCATTGTGACAATAAACACTTCTACAAGATTACAAAAAATATCTATTTCACATACTATTAATTTGCATAACATCTATTGCAGCATAACCATTTTTAACACTAATACTAATATGAAATGTTTATTTAGCACCAAATCAGCATATTGGTGATTTTGTGCTAAAGAAATAAAAAGAAAAATGATTTCACAAGGATCATGTGGTGCTGAAGACTTGAGTAATGGCTGCTGAAAATGCAGCTTTGCAATCACAGTATTTTCTTTTATATAGAAAACAGTTAATTTAAATGTAATTAACATTTCATAATTACTTAGTTTATTATTGCTGTTTTACTGTATTTTTGATCAAATAAATATTTCTTCTTTCAAAAACATAAAAAAAACAACTTACATCTATGAGGTTGGGATTTGAAGCTAAAAACGAACTGCTACAAAAAGAACTGCGGCTCTATACAGAAAATAGTGTTTAGGGCTTGGTATTGTTCAAAAATTTTCAAAACCTTTACCGATACCTTGACTTTAATACTGGTTCCTGAATTATACTTTTTTCGATACCAATTTTATGAAATCCGTTTTAACAAGATCACATTACAAATTACCTCAAACTTTAGCTTTATTGTTTCAGTTTGTTGAGGTTTTTACAGACTCAAAGACTTATCTATCTCCGGAGCCCCTGCACAAAGGAACAAAAAAGCACAAAGGAAAAAACATGTAACCAACACAATAAATCGATGCAAATTGTTTTAATAAAGTTCAAATAATTTTCAGTTTCTACATTTTTTTAGGCTACGTTTACACTAGTGCATTTTCGTTTTAAAACGCATAGCTCAGACAGAGGTTACTGTCGTAACTTCAGTTCCCTGAATGAGGTATTGCGAAGCATTCACAGTGTGAACTCCTCCTCTTCTCCGAGAATCCTGAAACCTTATAGGAAAATACCAATACAATAAACTGGCCAATTGTCGCTAATTATGCAAATTGCATGCAAATACTGACAAGCCTGCCTGCAGTATATAATGCAGTGAGACCGACAATTGCCTCAGAATCTAAGACTAAATGCTTGCACTACTGATCGAGCAGCGAGCACAATGAACTTTGCAATGGCTCGTTCCCACTCTCAGGAACCGAGGTTACGACAGTAACCAAATATGTTTCCTTTCAAGCATTCTACACTCTACATTGTGAAGTATTCACAGTAGGAACAGTATACAATCCCGCCGTGAGAGTGGTGATGATCGGCCTGAGCCAAGGGCTAAGACCACACCAAGCATATGGTAGAGCAACACACAATTCCCAACTAATAGTGATGCCGCTAGGAAAGCCTGCAGCTGTTAGGCGGAGATAGACCAATAAACCTCTTAACTCAGGTATACCAAATTAGCATATCTGGCCAGAATAAATGAGCGGATGCACTGAATACAGGGTAGACATAACAACAGTAAGCAAGGTAGCTCCGTGCAACTTAACAAAAAGCACATATAAAAATGTACATAGGTCAGCACAGTGTCAACAGCTATAAGTGGTAACAAACTGTCCCCCGAATTGCAGCATAACAATAAACTAGAAAAATAAGTGAGGTTAGTCACTCACCGAAAGCACTTGAGATGCCAAGGATGGCACATCCCACTTGTAAAACTTGGCAAAAGTATTCTGTGAGGACCAGCCGGCTGAAAAGCATATATCCTGAATAGATGTCCCTTTAGACCAGGCCCATGAAGAGGCAATAGCCCTCGTCGTATGGGCTCTGATGTTGAGAGGGCATTCCTGTCCCTGGCTCACATAAGCCAACATGATAGCTTCCACATAAACCTTTAGAATAGTTATCTAGCCTGTGCTGCAGAAAACGTAAACGTCTGACACAGGACAGCTCGCCGGGTTGATATCTCTATCACATCACATTTTCACAAACTCTCCATTTAAGAGTGTACAGACACCTAGTAGAAGGTGCACAAGACTCAGTGAGCATGTCAAGCACATGAGGAGCAAGGGCACTTAGGCCCTCTAGGACCCCTGAAGTAGCCACACATGAAGGCTCCACAGCTCTGGGCTGGGGTGCTATATCGAGCCGTTTGCTTGAGATAGCAGGTCCCTCCTGAGGGGGATTCGCCAAGGGGGAGCCACCAGCATCTCCCTGAGGTCTGGAAACCAAGGTTGATTCGGCCAGTTTGGGGCAATGAGGATCCCCAATGCTCTCTCTTCCCTGATTTTGAATGAATGAATGAATGAATAAATTATGCATTTATATAGCGCTTTATTATGTATTGTTGTACACCCAAAGCGCTTTACAATTTTTTTACCTCCTCATGATTTGAAGAACTATGGGTTTCACAATGCAGTCACAGTGAAGCATGCAAATGTAATGTAGATGGCAGTCAGTATAGTTGCCTTTTTTCCTCATTCTCCTATAGTCTCCTATGACCCAGAGTCATTCAATTCATGAGGATTTGAAAAGATCATCCGCTCCAATCTTCTCACATCCTTATGATTTGATGGACTGTAGGTTTAAAGGGGTCATATGATGCAATTTCAAGTTTTCCTTTCTCTTTGGAGTGTTAC
>NW_015654134.1:185414-186250 GCF_001515625.1 Sinocyclocheilus rhinocerous
CCTTTAGACCAGGCCCATGAAGAGGCAATAGCCCTCGTTGTATGGGCTCTGATGTTGAGAGGGCATTCCTGTCCCTGGCTCACATAAGCCAACATGATAGCTTCCACATAAACCTTTAGAATAGTTATCTAGCCTGTGCTGCAGAAAACGTAAACGTCTGACACAGGACAGCTCGCCGGGTTGATATCTCTATCACATCACATTTTCACAAACTCTCCATTTAAGAGTGTACAGACACCTAGTAGAAGGTGCACAAGACTCAGTGAGCATGTCAAGCACATGAGGAGCAAGGGCACTTAGGCCCTCTAGGACCCCTGAAGTAGCCACACATGAAGGCTCCACAGCTCTGGGCTGGGGTGCTATATCGAGCCGTTTGCTTGAGATAGCAGGTCCCTCCTGAGGGGGATTCGCCAAGGGGGAGCCACCAGCATCTCCCTGAGGTCTGGAAACCAAGGTTGATTCGGCCAGTTTGGGGCAATGAGGATCCCCAATGCTCTCTCTTCCCTGATTTTGAATGAATGAATGAATGAATAAATTATGCATTTATATAGCGCTTTATTATGTATTGTTGTACACCCAAAGCGCTTTACAATCGTGGGGGGGGGGGATCTCTCCTCAACCACCACCAGTGTGCAGCATCCAGCTACAGGGGGAGAGGAGAGAGAGTTATTGAGCCAATCAAGTGGATGGGGATTATTAGGAGGCCATGATTGACAAAGGCCAGGAGGCAATTTGGCCAGGACACCGGGGTTACACCCCTACTCTTTACGAGAAGTGCCATGGGATTTTTAATGACCACAGAGAGTCAGGACCTCGGTTTAACGTCTCATCCGAAA
>NW_015654134.1:187746-199943 GCF_001515625.1 Sinocyclocheilus rhinocerous
TATTGGTGTACACCCAAAGCGCTTTACAATCATGTGGGGGGGTCTCTCCTCAACCACCATCAGTGTGCAGCATTCACCTGGATGATGCGACAGCAGCCACAGGACAACGGCGCCAGTGCGCTCACCACACACCAGCTACAGGTGGAGAGGAGAGAGAGTTATTGAGCCAATCAAGTGGATGGGGATTATTAGGAGGCCATGATTGACAAAGGCCAGGAGGCAATTTGGCCAGGACACCGGGGTTACACCCCTACTCTTTACGAGAAGTGCCATGGGATTTTTAATGACCACAGAGAGTCAGGACCTCGGTTTAACGTCTCATCCGAAAGGCGGATGAGATGTTAACAGTGTATTTTCCATAACACCAGAGGCAAAATCTTCGCTGGAGGGAACAAATAAAGTCTGTCTCTTGGCCAGCATGACGTCAGAGCATCCCCCATCAATGGGGAATGAGACAGCAAAAAGAACTGCGGGAAGTGTGTGTTGTTGCTCGTCACCTCTGCCCTCCCGAAGTCGTCCCAAATCACCCTCCACTCCCCGTGAGGAATTCCGTTCCTCAAAAGCATGTCCGCTCCGAGGTTTAGGAGACTGGACATATGCACCACTTTAATGGAGAGTAGATGATGATCTGCCCATAATAGAAGACTTGCAGCTCTGGAGTCCAGAATCGGACGGAGTGCCCCATCTCTCTAAAAAATTAGCGGCTGTAAAACCCGCTCTCCAGCTCGCTCAGAGGGACTCGCTCTGTTGCTCCTTTTGCGAGCAGGCTGTGAACGTCCTGTCTCAAAACAGGGGCATTTTGAGGCAGTGTCAGTGATGAAACCACGCTGTTGAAACTGGGAGGTCTGCATCTGAACTGGACGGAATACCCGTATTCTATTTTGCTCAGCACACAGTGCAAAACACCTGGAATAGCTCTTCCACTCATCTAGGAACTGACATAGTGGCCGAATCTCACCGGTCGCTATCGCTTGCAGCGATGTTCATAGATTGACACCCTGTCCCTGCGAGGCTAAACACGCTGGCGGGGAAACAGCTCGTGAAGGACAACACTGGGAGGCCGTAACAAGCACAAATAGCGGCTCTGCATTGCTCTGAGGCAGGGTGAGTAGTGGCGTATTGATATGATGAGGCTTGGCATCCGAGGGCCTCGTCCCCATAAGACCACGAGCGATGTTCCTCCGAGTCCTCAAAACACTTGCCGGCAAGTCAGCACAGTGCACGCAGTCGGACTCAGAGAACACGGCCTCAGCATGGGCCAGGCCCAGGCAGGTGATGCAGTGCTCGTGCAGGTCCGGCACGAAATTTGGAAAAACATAGCCATCGGATGCAGTGAAGAAGTTGTCATATCCCCTGGTGCGTCTTCAATGATGGCAGCGTGAAGGAGAAGATTATGAGACAATTGTCGCTCTCACTGCATTATATACTTCCTGCAGGCATGTCAGTATTTGCATGTGATTTGCATAATTAGCGACAATTGGCCAGTTTATTGTACTGCCGTTATCCTATACGGTTTCAGAATTTTTTGGGAAGGGGAGTAGTTCCCACTGCGAATGTTTCACAATGTAGAGTGAATGCTCGAAAAGGGAACACATGATTACGACAGTATATGATTTGATTGTGATTTTCATGAGATTCTGCCTATTTTCATAGCAATACAGGGTGTTTACATGACAAATGCTACAGAGGTGTGGCGATTAGCTTGATCCAAATGGCTACAAATAGCATATTTCAGCAACATCATATGGCCACAACACACATTAGATTGCGAACGGAAGTTATTACAAACACTAGATGGTGGTTTAGGGTGAGTTTTGAATAAAAGCGTAGTATAAATCTTATAGATTGTCTAATGTAGCATGATACTACAATGCGCATGAATGGTCAAACTCAAACTCGATACCCAGCCCTAATAGAGATAGCACATCAAGTACTTCCTTTGACAAGGGACATAAATTATAAATTGGTTATCGATAATGGGCTAATAATAACTACTACAAACTTAACTATCATGATTTCCAATTTGCAAGCCTTGCTTTTTGCACTTCTGATATGCAGTGGTGCCCTGTGCCCAGTGTGAACACTGTAACCTGTTAATATAGGATTCAAAATGAAAAGTGTGCTGCTTACAAGTTGCAGATGTAAGATGTGAAAAATAGGTCTAACTCATTAGCATGCGACCTCACAATTAACCCAGTTCACCTATGACTCCTTGCCTCTCACACAATATAGAACTTTTGACCAAAAAACTATTAGAGATGTATTCATCTGATGACACCGGATGTCTGCTCTATAAGTCTACAGTAATCACTGACTGAATTTAAAAATTACTTAAAAAAAAAAGAAAAAAGAAATTTGTTGACAATGCATTAGGTATCAGTAACTAACAATTTTACTGCATCTATTAATCATGTAATGTTAATGTATAATATACTATTAAGTCACGTCTGTTCAAAATGCATTAACTAATGTTAATTTATACAACTTAAAATGTTAAAAATTTACATATTGTTCATAAACATAAAAAGGTACCGTATTTTACATTGTTAGTTCATGATAATACGATTTAAATCTTAAAGTTTTACAAATAAAATAAAAAATACATAATACATAAAATAAAAAGCTCAAGCAGGATTTAATTTTTGCACACACTGATACAAAATGTTATTTTGTTATAAGACACGGCTAGACAATATTTTCATGATCCGTCAGATATGTTCAGAGAGAGTTTATGCATCTGAAACGTGGAGCAGTACATCACACAGTTTTGGCTTCCAACACCCATTCAAAATGCCTGTAACCAGTTAGCCATACAATGCGAATGTACTGATTTAAATTTAAGCCACATGTGTTTTATGAAATCACAACCTTCCTTTGATTTATGGACTTACTGATTGTAGCTCTTCAGTTTATTCTCTGCTTCCTACCTCTATCACCTCTGGCTAACATGCAATACACCGTGGCAGATGAAGTTAGTCATTTTACAGTTGTTCCCAACAGTCTGCACACATGCTGGTCCTTTGGCTATGAGGTTTCTCTCACATGTCTCTGCTGGAACACAAGACAATGGTTGAGTCCAAGCCTCTTCAGCAGAAACCTGCTCCTGGCTAGGTGTCTGGCAACCCTGCTGTTGACAAGCTTCTCCCTAAGTCTCTCATAATCCAGAACCAGTGTGTTTAAATGGGGAGAGAAAAAGAAAGAAAGAAAAAAGAAAATAACAACAATTGAGTAGAACTGTCATAAGACTATAAGTATAAAGGGGGAAAGGGGGGAAAGGCTCTCAAGCTATTTTAAAAAACAGTAAACGGGTGCTTTGTGATGAATCAGAAACGCTTTTCTCTCATGTGCCAAGTCTTTGATGTTTGGATAGCATAGAACCTTAGGCACATAAGAAAAACAAAAACATTTTTTTTAGTTATGCCCTCTGAATGCAAATTAGAATAAATTTAGTTAGGGGGGAAAAAAACAATCATTCAAAGTGACACTGGCCATGTCTTTTTGATCATGGCCCATGAAAGGGGCCTTGACAAAACATGAATGTACACCTTTTAAACTCTTTACATCAAAACAATCATCTATCATTAGACTTTAAAAGCTTTCTTAATCTTATATTACAGTCATGAGAGTCAAAGTTTGAACAAAAAAGGAAAAAAAGACAACATTACTGTTGTTCAAATAATAATGTATCCTTGATTGCAATTCAAAAGCAAAAATCACTAAAAGTACTGATTAGATTTCCTCTTTTACTTGTATTTGTCAAAAATAATTCAACGTGCATTTCACACCATTAAAAAAAGAAGAGTAAGATCAGCAGTAATCCAACAGATTACTAAAAAGTCAGTGATTACTACGGAAGTCCTAAGAGGCCATGGATTGTCTTTTTTTTTCATTTTCTCGTGATCACGGCTTAATTTTCTCGAGATCTCGACATTACAAAAGTTGTTTTCTCGTTATCATGACTTAATATTTTCTCTGGATCTCGACAACAAAAGTTGTTTTCTCGTTATCATGACTTAATAGTGATCTCAACATAACAAAATTAATTATCCATGTTACACAACTGTGGTACTAGGTGGCGGTATAGACCTGAATATAACTGATGGGGTATATATATATATATATATATATATACCCCATCAGTTATATTCAGGTCTATACTCTGTGTTCATATTGGCCCAGATTGTTCACGTTTGGGATAGAATGAAGACTTTTTTTCTCGTTATCATGACTTAATATTTTCTCGGGATCTCGACAACAAAAGTTGTTTTCTCATTATCATGACTTAATAGTCTCGTGATCTCGACATAACAAAATTCATTCTCCATGTTACACAACTGTGGTACTAGGTGGCGGTATAGACCTGAATATAACTGATATACAGTGGGTACGGAAAGTATTCAGACCCCCTTAAATTTTTCACTCTTTGTTATATTGCAGCCATTTCCCAAATTGTTCACGTTTGGGACAGAATAAAGACTTTTTTTTTTATTCGTGATTTTTATAATTTGTGCAGTATTGTGTTTGTTACTGACAACATATAATTGTTAAATGCTTGAATCAATATGATTATTTGTCATTACATTATTACATGCAGGACTCTTCATAGTTTCACTACCACAATAGTGTTCCGTGTGATGCTAAACTTATTAAAACTAAAATTGATGTCACTGTATAGTATTCTGTTTGCACCTATCTTTCCCAGATAGAACATGTATGTATTTAATGTATTTAAGGTGTCTTTAAGATGTTTATGATTTAGAATATATGTAAAACTGATGTCTGAAAGATGTCTATCATATGTTTGTACACAGCAGATCCCTGCTGAAAAATAACAAACAGCTAAAACCTGGTCTTAACTGGTTTAAGCTGAAAGTAGCTGGTTTTAGCTGGTCTCCCAGCCTGGCCAAGCTGGTTTTAGCTGGTTGGCCAGCTGTTCTCCAAGCCTGACTAGATAAGACCAGCCTGACCAGCTAAAGAAGTAGCCAAACCCCCTCTAAAACCAGCCTGCTGACCATCTAAGACAAGGCTAGAAGACCAGCTAAAACCAGCCAACCAGCTTAGGCTGGTTCTAGCCATTTTTTTTTCAGCAGGTGATGCTTTCCAGATTAAGCAATGTTTAACAGACATCTTGCAGATGTACGTGTGCTATCTGGGTATTGCCTGATTTTGCTCTATTTAATCTGTTTCGTAAACAGTTTCTAGTCACAGCTAAGGTGCTGCACATATGAACATGCAATTTTTAAAGGACTTTAGTGAGTCAATGATTCAATTACCCATTCATGAACACATCACTTGCTTCATTCCTGAATGAATCAGCCGTTCGACCAAATCAATTGAATTAATGATTCAGTAACAAAGACAGTGACTTACCGCCACCTACTGGAAGTTTTAGTTTCATTTTTAAAGTACCATTTCAGTTATTTAAATCGTTTAATATTTCTAAATTCAAAATTGTATATTTAAAACATTAATGTCAACATGAATTTATGAATTTAGTTGCACTCATACCACTTCTGAGCCTCATTAAATGTCTGAAAATACACCTACATGCCACTTTTGTGTTCTTCTGTGCCTCTGTAGTGCAAATGAGTTGTTAATACTGATTTCATTTGATTGGTAACTTATTCTTCTTATTCTTACTTGTTCTTATTGTTTTAATTAGAAATTTTGAAAAATAAATTTTTTTTTTTGAATTTGACATAAAATATGACATGCTTTTAATGAAGTTAGAAAAAATGTCATTAAAGGTAAAAAAAAAAAAAAAATAATAATAATAATAATAATAATACTAATAATAAATAAGCCTCTGTAAATCACTTTAAGCAGTAAATTATCACCTTGTAGTGGAAAGGCTAATTTTTGTTATTGATCAGAAGGTGCTCCTGAATTTTTTGACTGTGCTCCTAAATTTCTTTAAAGGGATGATTCACAGTTTTTTTTCTAGGCTTTGGGTTTGTTACGTCACGAACCCGGGAAGTAACTTGTTGTAGTCCACAAGTGCTCCTAAAGAGAAAAGTATGCATAGAGCCCTGCATCAGCCACAGCCTATCCTACATGACCAATAAAAATATCAAACAAATGCTTTGGGTGTTGAATGCTCTGTTGTTAAACAAGTTAATTACTGTAATAATTATTGAGTGCTTGCTTTTTTTCTTATAACACCAGGATAAATTATCTCATAATTCAATTACAGTATTTTGCTGCCACCACCTTTGTTTAACCTGTTTAGGTCCGGCATAAGGAGTCTGAGTAACCAAAACCAAAAATAAGGACAATAGGAATACCTTTATTAACACATTACTTAATGTAAATCTGACTAGGGATCAAACATCTAACAGCAGTCTAAAATGCATCAAACACATGCTACAAAACACCATTCTCACTTAAATTCTCACATACAATTCTACTCATTAGTGCATGCATCACTTCACTCGTGTATCAATTATAAATTAAAGAGCACAACAAATGTGAAAAATCACACATGTACTGCTGCGAGTTCTCTACACAAACCTTAAACACAATTTACTCCCCCCTCCCACATAAACAAACCCCACAATACAATACAATATAACTACAAACCCTGTCGAATCTTTAAGTAATGTCCGTCCATCGATTCATTGTCCATTGATCTGTTCCATGTCACTCATCTAAAACAGTGTCCTGGTATGCGCACCAACCGGGTGTGCCTCACACGTCCTGAAAAGTGAAGCTGTGGGCTCTTTGATCGCCCCCTGGTGGCTGGCTGCAGTACAGGTCATAAACCCCGCCCTCTCCATGTAAACGAATGGGACTTGAGTCAAAATAAAAAAATAAATTATGCTTCCAATACAATTTTCCAAAAGATGGTTTTGTTCATTTAAGGTAGTTGTTATCACGCTGATATATCTTAAATTGTTCGTTTTTGTGATAAGTTTGTGATTTTAGCTAGTAATTTGATGCTATAAAAACGGGGTGTGTTGTTATGGTTGATTGGGTCTGCAGGAGTTTGGGTGGGAGTTTGATAATGCAGCTCCACCTCACGACACTACTGCACAGACTCTGGCTCCAAACGAATCTCTACTGTGCAGACTCGGGCTCCAAATGACGTAATTTACTCAAAATGGCAGCGGGCATACTGAGATGCTTTGGCTTCACTTTTCTATAGTGGAAGGAATAGGAGATGCGCCGTCCACCTTTTTTTACAGTCTATGGCACCAACACAGTCTCTGACTACGAACAGTGCACTGTTCATCAAACAGATCATTAGTCCTGCATAGGATCTAAAGAAAAGTCAAGCCTGCTCCTTCAGTTCTGTCAGCTCCTTGAATTTAAATTGGTCAATTTGCTTGGCTCCAGGTGATTTACATCATTAATCACAGTTATCACAGTTAATCACATTAATCACACCCATGCCTTACTTGACATTTTGTCACAATTTCCCCCCTTCAAAAAGTAGCTTGTCCTCAAGCCCCCTATAGTACATAATATTGTGTCCAACGGAGCAGTCTACAGGAGGTACAGAGGTACAGAGCCATGACCTCTGTCTTTGACAACAAACTCCCAGAACCCCCAAGAGTCACTGAAGCAGACATATCCCCAGTAACAAGGGCTGGTCCATAATCTGCAGAAGTCGATCCTGAGAAGCTCTCTGCTACATTTTCTAAACCTGAACCATCAGCCACTACTGGCACTGTGTCCCATGAAGCTGTTGGACCAGAAGGGGGGACAGTGACTCCAACCAGAGCAGATTCTATATCTGCAAGAGTTACTGTACCTGGAGCCAACAAGGGAGCAGACTCTATATCTATTGTTGTTGCTGAATATCCTTCAGACATCACTGGAGCAGGTCACTTCTCAGGGGCTATATCCAGTCCACAGCCCTGAAGAACAGCTGCAACTGTCAAGGAGGAAGAAACATGAGGCTTAAGTCTATTAAAATGAACAATCATTTCTACTCCCTTTTCCTGATCCAGAAGCTTATACAATACTTGTGTAACCCTTTCTATGATCTTATTTTGACCTTTATGCAATATTTGTAGTTTGGGACACACACCTCTTCTCCAAGCTTTATCCCTAACCCAAACCTTCTCCCCTACAGAATAAAACTGATTATTTACTTTAACATCAAAGTGGAGTTTTTGCTTCTCAGAGGCCTTCATTTGATGTTTCCTAACTGCCTCCACCACAGCTGAAAGGCTATCTGCCACACTTGAGACATACTGAACAGGGGTCTGGAATCTTTCTTGTGCAACCACATCAAACATCACATCAACAAGACGGACTATTTCCAAACAATATCTGATAAGGCGTAAACCCTACTAGAATGCACACTACTTCTGTATGCCATCATAACATAAGGTAACAGGGTGTCCCAATTCTGTTGATTCTCATCTACAAAGAGGGACAACATAGGAATAAGGGTTTGGTTAAATCCCTCAATTAACCCATCGGACTGAGGATGATGTTCTTGCTTAATGCATACTCAACAATCTGCACAATTCCTTAAAAATACATGACTGAAAAAGTATTTCCTCGATCTGTATGGATACTCCGAGCTAATCCCTATCTACAAACCACTACTCTACCAAACATTTAGCTACTGTTTGAGCTTCCTGGTTAGATAATGGAAATGCCTCTGTCCATTTAGAAAAGTAATCCCCAATAACTAAAATATACTAATTCCTCTCACTAGATTCTGCAAGGGTACTTACAATATCCAGAGCTATTCTTTCATAAGGGTAAAATGCAACAGAACTAACCAAAGGAGCACAAGGGGCCTGCCCAACTGATTTATGTGAAGCACAGTCTACTCACACTTTACACCATCATCCAATGTCTTTGTACCACCCTGGCCAAGAAAAGTGATCCCTTACCTTCCCCTGCAACTTCTGTACCCCTAAATGACCACCAGTGGGAACATTATGCAACATCCCCAATATCATGTGCGCCATTGACTTAGGGAGGACCAACTGCACTCCACCTGACCCACTCACTCCTTGCGAGAAAACTAGCACCAACCGCCCATTCTGTACTTTAAGCTGATCCCACACAGCAGCATATTTCAAGGGGGAATGATCATTTTTTTATGTTTTCTAACTGACCATTAGGACACGCCTTCAACTGCAACAACAATTTCAATTTTGAGTCCGTTTGTTGAGCTTGTTTTAGTTCTTCCCATCCTAACGGGGTGTTCTCGATCTCTTACTCCCCCTCCTGATGTTTTGGATCACTACCACAAGCACAGACCATTTTAACCCCTACATCACTGACCGGCCCATCCACTAACACAGAGGACCTACTTAACCCAGATCCCCTGGTGAAATCATTAAATTCCTCACCTTCTACCAGTGCTGGAATTATCGGAAGGGCATCTGCATTGCCACGTTGCCGCCCAGGCCGATGTACCATCTTAAACTGAAAATTAGCTGATTGCTCCACCCACCTTGCTAACTGTCCCTCTAATCCTTGAAAATTATGAAGCCATTTTAAAGAATTGTGATCTGTCTTTTAGACAAATTCCCTCCCCAAAAGGTAATGCTTAAAATAATTCACAAAAGTAACCATAATGAGCAATTCCTTCTTTGTTGTGGCATATCGTCGCTCAGCCCTGGACAAAGCCGGCTAACTTAAGCCACCACCCTTTCCAATCCATCCACCTCTTGAGAGAGAATGGAATATATTCCAAAATCACTAGCATCAGTATCCAAATTTATTTATTTTTTTAGGGTTGGGATATGCTAATATAGGAGCTGAGATAAGGTGGGATTTTTAACTCTACAAAAGCCTTTTGACATGTTTCACCCTATGCTGTTTTCAGCTCTAGTTTCACAGTTTAGCGACCCCTAGTGGTGACATGTCTATATTTAAGCAGAGCATGTGCTGTTCAGCCATTATGCTGTGAGGTGTTTGAGAGGGCACACAAACAATACCAATCTCCATACACACTTCACTTATTCTTGGAAAAGGCACTGTCTGTAAGTGTTTTAAATGAATGTTCTTTTTGGTGTTTGTTGTAGGTTATGTTGTTGTATTTGGAGATGTTAGATGAGTGTACATGTGTGTGTGTGTGTATGTAAGACTAGTACTCTTCAGCTTGTTGGATTCACCTAATCTAGGTATTTATTGTTAAGAATCTTTCAATAATGATGTATTTTAAAACTTGTGTGATCATTTGCATACTAAAGGAAATGTAAGCTGTGTGCCCTGTAATGTTGTTTACGCTATTGCTATGTATGCTGTGCTATTTATCTTTGAAAATGGATGTCTTAGAAGTTGCTTCTGCTCATCTATGCTTCTATTGTTGTTTTTTTTGCAGTTTTACACCGCTTCCATTAAATTGCACTTGGATTCAGTTATTGTCTCAAGTCTTTGTTGGAGGAGGGTTAAGCTTGCTGCATAGCTATGTATGTGTACACATAGTGAGGGCAGTAAAACGGGATTAACGAAATTGTTGAAACATTTGCAGTAACACTACTGTACGTATAAAAACAATAACAACATAATTACATACAGTAAATAACTGTAGAAGGCACATAAAAAGCATATATCTTTATTAAGATTTCGTGAGCACTTTGTCATTTGTAATACATATGTTGAGGATCTCGTCCATCTGATGTTTATCATGTTCTTGTGATGTTTGCTACTGTTATAAATATGATACTTAACTTTTTAATACGCAGGGGAAATTCCCAACATTAAACAAATAACCAAATTTACATGCAGGACGTTTGCATTGTACATAGATAATTCAAATTTAAAAACGCTGACTCGTTAGGTGATGTTTTTCAATAGAATCGTACAATTTCCTCTTAATTCACTAGAATGCATGGGAATACTAGGAAATAGCAATATGGCGTATATTATTAATTAATACCAATATTATTAGATTAATCACACAGCCCTAAAGTACAAGAGAGATCTCACTTCTGGATTGCGAACAACGAAAACACATCACTGACAAATGTCTTAATTTTATCACATATAGAAACGGCTCACAAGATACAATAAGCTTGATAACTTCTGTGTAACAATAATAAATTGTAAGTTTTTTTTCTTTTAATTTCTCCAGTACTGAAAGCAGGACCGATAACGTCAGAGCTTATCAATACTACAGTCTTTCATAATTTAGCCGGTTAAATAGCAGGTACAAAGAGAAGCAAAGAAGGATCTATTACAAAGCTACATGACAGTATATCTTGCATCTGCGTTTCCTAAATACATCACAAGTGGAAGAATAACTAGTCATTTTAAAAACAACAGTGAAGAACAAAAAATGTAAAATAAATCTCAGACTTTCTTAAAAGTGTTACAGTCTCTTCTTCAGCTCCCTGAACAAGAACGCAACATTGCGAGTAAATCACTCGCATATGCGACTAAATCTTTACTCTGGGCGACTAAATTATGGCTAATAAATTCTCAAATTTTACTCGCCAGTGTGTGAGTTGGAGGCTAAGTACAAGTTCAGCACAGATATATTTTCACTCGCCGAACACTCTCTGACTGAGCGCTTCAGAGTTTCACTCTCTGTCAAGTGATCTGTGCTGTTTTTCAGTTCATCTGATGGATGTGCAGCACACCTGTATTTGACGTACTGTAAACTCTAGTGTGAAGGCGCACGACTCGCCGTCGCTTTGTCTTGATCATTTGCATACTAAAGGAAATGTGAGATGTGTGCCCTGTAATGTTGTTTATGCTATTGCTATGTATGCTGTGCTATTTACAATTGAAAATGGATGTATTGGATGTTGCTTATGCTCATCTATGCTAATATTGTTGTTTTTTGCAGTTTTACACCGCTTCCATTAAATTGCACTTGGATTCAGTTGTTGTCTCAAGTCTTTGTTGGATGAGTGTTAAGCTTGCTGCATAGCTATGTATGTGTACACATATGTCGCTTTTCCACTGCATGGTGCGGCTCGGTGCGGTTTACTTTTGGGGGGTTTTCCACTGGGTACAGTACCTGGTACCTGGTACTTTGTAACAACCAAAAAATTTTGTTGTCTGTTGCGGAAGAACAGACGTTCCACTCGTTGATAGCAGAGGAGCGGATCCAGCGAGAGCTTGATGGGGCGACGCAGAATGAAAAAGTTTTTTTAGGAGTCGTGGTAGTAGAGGAGGCGCAACTATAACGACATGTGAATAATCCCGCCCACTCTAAAGCGGTACTGAACTGCAGTGGAAACTCAAACCGTGCCGAGCCGAACCGTGCCGTGCCGTAC
>NW_015654134.1:199953-202106 GCF_001515625.1 Sinocyclocheilus rhinocerous
CGTGCCGTACTGAGCCGTACCGAGCCGAGTCGTACCACGCAGTGGAAAAGCGCCATTAGTGAGGGCAGTAAACGCCCCATTTAAACCGTTTTCCTTTTTTTGTCAACTGGTGTAAAGGCCAGGCTATTTCTGCAAACACCCTCACAAATCGACGGTAGTAAGAAGCCAAACCCAAGAAGCTCCTCACCTCTGTCTGATTACCTGGCACAGGCCAAATCCTAACATCATCTACCTTATTTGGTTCGGCCCTCACTCCCTCAGCTGAAATGTCATGACCTAAATGTTGTACATCTGTTGAAAACAAATTACACTTTGATGACTTAACTTTTAAGTTAGCTGCCCGCAGTTTACTCAATACCTCCCTTAACCTACTCAAGTGTTCCTCAAAAGCTTGGCCAAACACAATAATGTCATCAAGATAGACCAAACATGTGGTCCACTGCAAGTCAGCCAGGACTAAATCCATTACCTCTGAAAGGTACTTGGACCATTAGTAAGGCCAAATGCTAAAACATTCAAATCAAATAGCCCTTGCCTAGTAATGAATGCAATCTTAGCCTTATCCTTAGGTGCTACCTCAGCCTGCCAATATCCACTTGCTAAATCAAGGGTACTAAACAATTTTTTATTAGCCAAACTGTCCAAGGCATCATCAATTTGAGGAAGGGGGTATGCATATTTGCAAATGGCATTGTTCAGTATCCACACAACACAAAAACACAAAAAACGCCATCCTTTTTCCATACAGGGACTATAGGTGTGGCCTCCCACTTCCACTTCTACATCTGTAACCAGCGTCCCTAAGGTCATACCTTGTTTCAATGTGAGTGGATCATCAGCCACATTAATAACTCTCACTGGCAATTTCCCATTGTCAACCTTACACATAATCATAGCTACCAACGCATCCCCCCTAGTTAAAGTGCCCAGCACCAACAACCCCTCTACACTTTACACCCCCCACTGATAAAATTTGTCTTGCATCATGAACAAAATATAATGGCAATTTATTGTCTATGATGCTACACTGCCTGCTCCCCATGTCAATAACATCCTTACATTTTTGTAAAAAAAAAAAAAACAGTACCTAACAAAATCTCTTGTATCATGATATTGGCTACTAGAAAATCTACAATCAAAACAAGGTTATCAAACTGCCATGTGGCTTGCCACTTTCCTAAGATTTCCATCTGACTCCCATCTGCCACAGCTACTCGACTCTCATAATATAACAACTCGAACCCTGGCATTTGGCCTTCTGTATCAGCCCCCTCTAGTTTCCCTGTACGTATGGACAGTTTCTCCTCAGATGTCTATTACAGCCACACTCCCAACACACCCCTCAGTTTTATCTACGCTAGTCCCCGTCTTACTCATTTTTTTCCCTATGCTATGCTACTTTCTAATCCCCTCTGAGCTGACTGCATATTTTGAACAGTAACCTGTAGAGCTTTAACATCCTGCCTCAAGCCCTCTACAACCTCCAATAAGGCATGGAACTGTGGGTCAGGGGAAGGGCCAGCAGTTAGACCCCAGACTCTAGCATCCACCTGGAAGGAGTTTTCTTCTAATTCTCGTATAAGTTCAAGTTCCGCAGTCACATTAATAGCCTACTCTAAAGTCTTTAATTTGGCTGTTCGAAGCTGCACCCTCAAGTCAGTACACCCAATATGTGCTATAAACTGATCTTTTGCTAAAAGGTCTTATGTAGCAAAATCTACAGAGGGACATACTTTACCCACCAAGCGCCTCAACCCATTACCAAACTCTATGGCTGTTTTACCAGGGGAACGCTTTCGTGATGTAAAGTTCAGACGATTCCATTCATCACTATCACAGGGTTGTAGACATTTTGTCATGGCAGCTTTTAAACTCTGATAATAAGCTTTATCATTTGGGGTCAGCCTACTGTATATGTCTCTTGCCTTGCCTGATAACAATAAGGACATAAACTTAAATTGTAATGCCTCATCCAAAACATTTAATTCAGCTGCCATTTCAAACTGCTCAGACCGATCTACCCATTCACGGCCTATTGATGTAAACATTTCTGGCATAAAAATGGGGCACTGAAACTGGCTGTCTTTGAAAAGACGTTGTCGGAAGTGAATTATTAGATATTGGTGTTGGTTCATCAGGGTCCATAATTTAAA